>NC_092340.1:41586666-41893437 GCF_046630445.1 Rutidosis leptorrhynchoides
GGTCACCAGGCTTCGCGTTTTATAGTACCTGACATGTTCCAGCCCTCCATGCGATCGCATGGTTTTTGGGTATCAAGGCCATGCGATCGTATGGCCCTCTGATCCAGCTCACATTTGTTTTGTAATCTAGCTCGTCGACATAATTAAATATTAATATATAATATATTTAATTTATATAATTAATTATATATTATATTATATCTACGTGCATAGTTGACTTGTAATTTTTGGTCTGTTGACTCGTACGTTGTCACTCGACTTATGTCCCGGTTCCAGTTTCTCGAATGCATTTTCGTTACGCGACGTGTACCTTTATCAAAAATTAAACTTAATCATTGATAAACTATGTCACTCGAAGTGTAGCTTTAATCAATTAAGTGTTTTGGTTATTTGCTTCTATAAATCATCGTCTCGTAGTATATACATATACATATATACATTTTCATTTTGAAATAGTGTTTTACTGTAGCAAAGTTACTGCAGCAAAGTTTTTTACTGCAGTAAATAGTGATCTTCGAAAACACTGTAGCTTTTCGAGTACTGTAGCAATTCGAAGATACTGTAGCAAATTAGTGTTTTACTGGTTCATCTTAAACGCTTTAGTTAACTTATCTAAATATCAATCGAATCAATAATCGAATGTTACTATCGTTTACTAAATAACTTGAAATCATTGTTCGTGAATCGTCGTGAACAGTCAAAGAATAATTGATTACATGAATATAGTTCCAAAACTTTGAGACTCAACATTACAGACTTTGCTTAACGTGTCGAAAACATTAAATCATTTAAAGATAAAGTTTAAATTTGGTCAGAAATTTCCGGGTCGTCACAAGAATCATGTTGGGGCTACTATCTCACCACTAGCTACAATACGTTGCTGCTTTTGTAACGTCTTTGTTTTATTGTTCGAGTATTTTTAGCCGCTTTTTTTATTTCTCTAGATTCCTAACCTTATTTTTATTTTTTGGTTCTAAATTTCATATTGATGCGATTATATAATAGTGTGGTTTTGTTTTGTTGATAATTAATGGCCGCAAAACACATATTTGAATAAATTACATTCCCTACAAAATCGGGCAAAATTTTGTGGAGAATTTTTCGAAAAATTTTCAATTGCAGAATAGGCTCATTTTCTTACAATAATTAGAAAACGGCTCTACGAGCAAGAATTCCTTAGGGCTTTCCCCCGTTTGAAGCAGTTTAAATTATGAAAATGACATTTTACTATTTTTAAAGGTGAATTTTAGACTTTTAGATCTTAGGATAAGTAATCCACTTCACATGTGAATTGTTGTGCCTGTTTAAATACCACTATGATACTTGTTTTTATTTAATATTGTATTTTGGTATATCGAGAATCATGTTAGGGCTACTATCTTACCACTAGCTACAAAACGTTGCTGCTTTTATAACGTCTTTGTTTTATTATTCGTGTATTTTTAGCCGCTTTTTTATTTCTCTAGATTCATTACCTTATTTTTATTTTTGTTACTAGATTTCATATGGAATGCGAATATATGAGAGTGTAGTTTCGTTTTGATGAGTATTAGTAACCGCAAAACACATATTTGAAGTCACTACATTCACCACAAAATCGGGCAAAATTTTGTAGAGAATTTAAAAAAAAAAAAATTCAATTGCAGATTAGACACATTTTCACAAGATAACTAGAAAAAGGCGCTAAAAGTAAGACTTCCTTAAGCCTATTTCCCGTTCGAAGTAGTTTAGATGCCGAAAATGACATTTTACTATTTTAAAAGGTGAATTTTGCACTTTTATATCTTAGGATAAGTAATGCCTCCACATGTGAATTGTTGTGTCTGTTTAAATACCTCTATGATACTCATTTTTTTAATACCGTATTTAAATACATCGAGAATCATGTTGACGCTACTATCTCACCACAAGCTACAAAACGTTGCTGCTTTTATAACGTCTTTGTTTTATTGTTCAAGTATTTTTAGCCGTTTTTTTATTTCTCTAGATTCATAACCTTATTTTTGTTTTTGTTTTCTCAATTTCGTATTGAATGCTAATATATGAGAGTGTAGTTTCGTTTTGATGATAATTAATGGCCGCAAAGCACATATTTGAAGTCACTACTACATACCCCACAAAATCGAGCAATTTTAGTGGAGAATTTTTCAAAAAATTTTTAATTGCAGATTTGGCTCATTTTCGCAATATAACTAGAAAACGGTGCTACGAGCAAGAATTTCTTAATTCTTTCCCCCGTTTGAAGAAGTTAGAATGCCGAAAATGACATTTTACTAATTTTAAAGGTGAATTTTGCACTTTTAGATCTTAGGATAAGTTTCTTTCACATGTGAATTGTTGTGCATGTTTAAATAACACTATGATACTTGTTTTTATTTAATATTGTATTTAGGTATATCGAGAATCATGTTGGGGCTACTTTCTTACTACTAGCTAAAAAACGTTGCTGCTTTTATAACGTCTTTGTTTTTTTGTTCGACTATTTTTTGCCGCTTTTTTATTTCTCTAGATTCATAACCTTATTTTTATTTTTGTTTCTAAATTTCGTATTGAATGCGAGTATATGAGTGTAGTTTCGTTTTGATGAGTATTAGTGGCCGCATAACACATATTTGAAGTCAATACATTTCCCACAAAATCGGGCAAAATTTTGTGGAGAATTTTCCAAATAAATTTCAGTTGCTGATTAGGTCCATTTTCGCAAGATAACTAGAAAACGACGGTATGAGCAAGACTTCCTCAAGGCTTTTCCCCGTTCAAAATATTTTAGATGCCGAAAATGACATTTTACTATTTTTAAAGGTGAATTTTGCACTTTTAGATCTTAGGATAAGTAATATCGTCACATGTGAATTGTTGTGCCTGTTTAAGTACCACGATGATACTTGTTTTTATTTAATATTGTATTTAGGTACATCGAGAATCATGTTTGGGCTACTATCTCACCACTAGCCACAAAACATTGCCTGCTTTTATAACGTCTTGGTTTATTGTTCGAATATTTTTAGCCGCTTTTTTATTTTTATAGATTCATAACTTTATTTTTGTTTTTGTTTCTAAATTTCATATTGAATGCGAATATATGAGAGTGTAGTTTCGTTTTGATTAAAATTAATGGCCGCAAGACACATATTTGAAGTCACTACATTCTCCACAAAATCGGGCAAAATATTGTGGAGAATTTTTCGAAAAATTCTCAATTGCAGATTAGGCCCATTTTCGCAAGATAAATAGAAAACATCGCTATGAGCAAGACTTCCTTAACGCTTTTTCCCGTTCAAAGTAGTTTAAATGCTGAAAATGACAATTTACTATTTTTAAAGGTGAATTTTGCACTTTTAGATCTTAGGATAAGTAATACCTTCACATGTGAATTGTTGTGTCTGTTTAAATACCACTATGATACTTGTATTTATTTAATATTGTATTTAGGTACATCGAGAATCATGTTAGGGCTACTATCTCACCACTAGCTACAAAACATTGCTGCTTTTGTAACGTCTATGTTTTATTATTCGAGTATTTTTAGCCACTTTTTTATTTCTCTAAATTCATAACCTTATTTTTGTTTTTGTTTCTAAATTTCATATTGAATGCGAATGCATTAGAATGTTGTTTCATTTTGATGATAATTAATGGCCGCAAAAACATATTTGAAGTCACTACATACCCCACAAAATTGGGCAAAATTTTGTGTATAGATTTCTGAAAAATTTTCAATTGCAGATTAGGGCCATTTTCGCATGATAACTAGAAAACGGCGCTACGAGCAAGACTTACTTAAAGTTTTTCCCCGTTCGAAGTAGTTTAGATGCTGAAAATGACATTTAATTTTTTTAAAGGTGAGTTTTGCACTTTTAGATCTTAGGATAAGTAATACCTTCATATGTGAATTGTTGTGTCCGTTTAAATACTACTATGATACTCAATTTTATTTAATATTGTATCTAGGTACATCAAGAATCATGTTGGGGCTACTATCTCACCACTAGCTATAAAACATTGTTGCTTTTATAACGTCTTTGTTTTATTATTCGTCTATTTTTAGCCGCTTTTTTATTTCTCTAGATTCCTAACCTTATTTTTGTTGTTTTTTTCTAAATTTCATATTGATGCGAATATATGAGAGTGTGGTTTCGTTTTGCTGATAATTAATGGCCACAAAACACATATTTGAAGAAACTACATTCCCCACAAAATCGGACAAAATTTTGTGAAGAATTTTCCGAAATATTTTCAATTGCAGATTAGGCTCATTTTCGTACAATAACTAGAAAACGGTTCTACGAGCAAGAATTCCTTAAGGCTTTCCCCCATTTGAAGCAGTTTAGATTATGAAAATGACATTTTACTATTTTTAAAGGTGAATTTTAGACTTTTAGATCTTAGGATAAGTAATCCCTTCACATGTGAATTGTTGTGCCTATTTAAATACCACTATGATACTTATTTATTTAATATTGTATTTAGGTATATCAAGAATCATGTTGGGGCTACTATATCACCACTAGCTACAAAACGTTGCTGCTTTTATAACGTCTTTGTTTTATTGTTCGAGTATTTTTAGCCGCTTTTTTATTTCTCTAGATCCATAACCTTATTTTTGTTTTTGTTTCTAAATTTCATATTGAATGCGAATATATGATAGTGTAGTTTCGTTTTGATGAGTATTAGTGGCCACAAAACACATATTTGAAGTCACTACATTCCCCACAAAATCGGGTAAAAATTTTGTGGAGAATTTAAAAAAAAAAATTCAATTGCAGATTTGTTGATGCATTTTCTGTAAGTCTCTAGACATCTATCTTAGATTTGTGATTAGTACTTCATTTTATGGGCTACCATGATCACTCGTTATTATCCTATATGTGTTTATATGTGGTTACAGGTACTGAAGGAACGCGAAAAGGATAATTGACTTTACTAGACTCCGTCACACGTATGAGTGAAGACTCACTCGTACGGCTGACAAGCTCATACACACGATTGAGCTGAGCTGAGTCACAAATCTAATCTGACTAAACATACACGAGTGAGTGATCACCCGCATGACTGAGCAAGATCACACGTACGAGTGACAGCTGACTCGCGTGGTTGACTCAACAGCAGGGGTATTTAAGTGTTATGTTCTTCATTTTAGGTTAAGCCTCTCATTACACACACATCACTCAGATCTGGTAGCCTTATCCGATTCTCTCTCAATCAAAATCACTCCAGAGGTGAATAACAGCTCTAGGCATTAATCTAATCACACAATCTTTGTTGTGGTTTGACTAATTTAATCCCAAAAAGCTTCACATATTCACTAGAATGGTTTGATTCACTAATTCCGCCTTTGTGTGAATTAAACCTGTTGATTTTGAAGTTCCTAGTCATGTTTCATCATTGGTATCAGAGCGTTGGTTGTGAATTCAACATCATCTAGTGATTTTTGGTGATTAAAGAGTTTATTGTTTGGGTTTTTGAGTTTTAGAGTGATTTTGATAAAAAAAAGAATCATTTTTACGTGTGTAATTGTGATTAGAGAGTGTGTTTATGTTAGTTTAGTGCTAATCCAGCTTGTGGACGAAGAAATTTAGGTTTAACATCAATTTCTAGGGTTTTTGAGTGATTTAGGGTGAACAGCAGCTCACACGAGTGGGGCAAAATTTTTGCTCACTCGCACGGTTGACCAGACGGTTGACATCACTCGTGAACTCACACGCACAGTTTAGCATAACCTTTTGAGGTTAAGTGACTACAGTCTGATCACACGAGTGATCAAACGGTTGATTGTGACATGTACGAGTAATCACACGGGTGATCCTTACTCGCACGTCTGAGGTTTTGTGATTGGTTCTTTTAATTGGTTTAGTCACACGTACGCTTAAGTAGTGACACGTACGCTTGATCAGTGACACGTACGGTTGATACTATCACACGTACGATAGATACCCTGAACCGCACGGTTTACCTGTTTTGGTAAAATTTTCAAGATGTTTAATTCAAACGATTATGCGTTACCAGCACCGTTATTTCAGAGCATTACGAATATGACTCAACGATTACTCCTTGCTGAGAGTGAATCCGGAAGTGGTACTAAATGTCCGAGGTTAATGAATATGGATGACTGTTCCACTTGGAAGTCGAGATTTAAGATTTGGTCTGATGGTCAGGACACAAAGCTTTGGAAGTACATTGAAACCGAATTTCAATGGCCACGTTCACCTGTTACAAATGAATTGTTTACATTGCATAATATGCCTTCGGAAGAACGTGAAGAGTATAACTTGGAGAAAAAGATGTACTGTAACTTGATAAGTGCTCTAGATGGTCCGATTTTCCATCAATTTCCGTGTCATGATAACTCGTTCAAGATATGGGAACACTTCGTACTTTCAATGAAGGGAATTCATCTTACAGAAGAAGAAAAGGTTTAGAGTTGAAAGCTGAGTTTGATCGTTTTCACTGGCAAGTTGGAGAGTCTATTACAGAATTGGTTGAAAGATATCATCATTTGCTAGCTGAAATACATAAGTATGATGTAACCATTGAAGAGAAAGATAAAGTAACATGTCTAGCTGGAGCATTACCGTTGGAATGGAATGGTTTCGTATTAACCATGAAAACCAGTGGAGAACTAGCTACTGCTACAGTGAACTCGTTTAATGCAAGACTTCAGGAAGAAGAACTAGAGTTGTTAAACAAAGTCAAGAGGTCTAAACAAGTTCAAGACACGAAAATGTATTGTCCGAATGGTTATACACCGCCTAAGTCAGCTCATGCACCATTTCAAATAGCTTTTGCTACAAACAATCAGAATATGTATGGTTTGAATGTTGGCAATGCACCTATTCAACAACCTTCGTATCCACCACAAGTTTCACCATGTTCTCTCAATAGTCAATCACAGCCTACTACCAATACTATCGAGTCATCTACACCGACTGCATCAGATGTTCTTTCTGCACTTAAGATTGAAAACATGAGGAAAGATGGGAAAGAAAAGATTAGTGAAGATATAGCTTTACTATCAAGCCTTGTTAATTCTTATGATAGTTATCTTGATGGTCGTGTGGGTAATATTCATCTAACAACTGAAGATTATCATCAACTTGATAAGAACGAAGCCGAGAAGATGGATATTATGTGGGGTATGGCAAATCTTATGAGACGAGCTAGAGATTACGAAGAGCGAACTGGAAAACCGATCAGTTTGACCAAAGATACAAAATTGGGTTTTGATATGAATACTGTTACTTGTTACAACTGTGGAGAATTAGATCATTTTTCAAGACAGTGTACAAAACAAAAGAAGCAGGGTAATCGTAATCCTTTCAAGAATCAGAACTACAGTTCTCAGAGTCATACAACAAAGTGTGAGATTTACATTACTGATAAAGTAAATGAAGCTGAAACAGCTGAAAATTCGAACAAAGCTTTGGTTGTCATTCATGGAGACGATGATGATTGGTCTATCAAATTGAATGTAGATGATCAACCACCTAAAGCTAACATGGCTAAGATCACTGAAGTAGAAGAAGACTGTATGCTGAAAGAGCTGAAGAATTATCACGAACTGTTCGAAAAGAGAAAGTTCAGAAAGAGATTAAGGATAAATTTAAAAAGGCACGTGATTCAGTTCCTCATACACCTGAATCTGGAAGTGTTTCACCAACATCGTCAGAGGACTACTACTTCAACAGTTGGAAGGATAGATATGGTGATACCTCAGTGTTTGAAGACAGTCTAGAAGCAGATCAAAGTGAAGAGACATTGGTTGATGCTGATAAGGAACTAGACGAATGGGGTGGAATGATTGTTGTTGAATTGGAGATGTTAGTTCTTATGGCTGAAGGTTCAGATCTTTAGAGTATAAGTACAGAAGTTGATGATTCAGACAAGAAGTCAGACTCAGAGGTTGAAGATGAAGCTGATCATACTGGAGTAGATCAAACTGATTTTGAAGCATTGAACAAGCAAGCAGTTGACTTACTAAAGATGTGCTTATCAGGAAGTGATCTTGAAAAGGTTTCTGGTTTGACAAGAGCTAAGGATATCTGGGATAGACTTGAACTGATTCATTTGGGTAAAGATGCTGATGCATCAGAGTTTCTTACCGACTCGTCAGAATCAGAAGATGAGCTCGATGATGGGAAGAAGACAAATTACTTTGCATTTATGGCTGAGACTTCTTCATCAAATAATGCTCAACAGGTATCTTTAGATCCATCTACTGTTAATGAATGTTTTAAATGCGCTGAATCTAAGATAACAATAGATAATTTAACAAAGGCATATGCTGAGATGAAAGAAAAATGGCACACAGACTATGTGACCACTAAGGTTGAAAATGAGTTGAAAGAGCAGATCAAAGTTTATAAAAAACAACTTCACGATCTTAAATGTTATAACTTTGACATAAATCAAGCTTTAATTAAAATTGTTGACACAATTAATGAACTAAAGAAAGAAAATGAATGCGTTAAAGATGATTTAGAAGCAATTTCAATTAAAATGAAATGTTGGACAAGTGCGTCACAATGAAATGCATTAATGGTAGAACTTAATGACACCAAGGGCAAGGGTATTGGATACAAGTCTGCATCTCCTCTTTTTCAGAACACATTTATTAATGCAAACATAGTTGACGGTCGACCAGAAGACTGTATTCCTCCTAGTTATGAAGATTACGTTGAAAAGAATAAAAAATGTAGCTCAACTAAGAATACAACTTCTGATGATAAAGATAGGAAAACTGGGTTAGGAGATAACTCTAAGACAAGTAGAGTTAGAACACCAAAAGGTCCTGCTAAAATTTTAAGAAATCCTAGATTTGCTAACAGACCGGTTCCTCCTGTTACACCTAAGCCCGTTCCAAGAAATAAAACAAATGATTCTCCTGTGTTTGTAAGAACACAAGATCCATCATCTTCAAACTCTAATAACGTGTATGAATTTAGAGGACATAGGGAGTTTCATCAATGTTTTAATTGTGCAATTTTTGGACATATTGCTGCTAATTGACCTAGAAGATATACATCACCCAGTCAGAAGATTGACCTTACATATGATGATCACAGATCATCTTATGCTCATAAAACAGGCTCACCTGTTAATGATGAAGTTCATGTTAAAAATCATACGACAAATGTTGTCTATGGAGAGTATAAGAGAAAGAACTTCAATAGGTCAATTTGTCCTGTGAAGATTAAGGATCCTAAACAGGATACTGAGGCAAGAGTTGCCAAATCAAGTGATCATAGTAGAGCTTTTGAACAAAATGCACGATCGCCTTCTCAAAAAGCTAGTCGTCGAAATACTTTTCTCGTACCAGACCACGAGTGAATCACTCTGAAATTGAGCAGAATGTGAAATACCAGAAGAGCAATGTTGCTTCTTCTAAACTGTCTAAGTTTATGGTTTTCAACAATAAGGTTCCACCTGACTCAAAAGGGAAATGGATGAAATTTCAAGCTATGGGTGTTAATGGACAGCCTACTGTCGTCCGGGCGTGGATTCCCATTATCAATTAATATTTTTAATGTGATGTGCAGGGAACTAGGGTACCTGCAAATAATACCTGGATAGTGGATAGCGGCGCTTCGAGACATCTGACTGGACAGCTATCTCTTCTTTCGGATGTACACCCAATTAAGGGAGGTTATGTTGCATTTGCTGGAGATAAAGGAGGTCACATTTCTGTAGTGACCCGAACTTTTCCATGTTTATATATATATTAATTGAGATTGATATTTACATGACTAAATGTTTCCAATGTGTTAAGCAATCAAACTTGTTATGACTTGATTAAATGAAATAAGTTTCATATAGACAATTGATCACCCAAGTTGACCGGCGATTCACGAACGTTACAAAATTGTAAAAACTACATGTTGTGGTATATATTGAAATGTCCCATTCATATTGATTATAAACGTTCCATATTAATTGATTTCGTCGCGAGGTTTTGACCTCTATATGAGACGTTTTTCAAAGACTGCATTCATTATTAAAAAAACCATAACCTTTATTTTATCGATAAAGGTTTAAAAGCATTACGTAGATTATCAAATAATGATAATCTAAAATATACCGTTTACACACGACCATTACATAATGGTTTACAATAAGAATATATTACATCAAAAATAAGTTTCTTGAATGCAGTTTTTACATAATATCATACAAGCATGGACTCCAAATCTTGTCCTTATTTTAGTATGCAACAACGGAAGCTCTTAATAATCACCTGAGAATAAACATGCTTAAAACATCAACAAAAATGTTGGTGAGTTATAGGTTTAACCTATATATTATCAAATCATAATAATAGACCACAAGATTTCATATTTCAATATACATCCCATACATAGAGATAAAAATCATTCATATGGTGAACACCTGGTAACCGACATTAACAAGATGTATATATAAGAATATCCCCATCATTCCGGGACACCCTTCGGATATGATATAAATTTCGAAGTACTAAAGCATCCGGTACTTTGGATGGGGTTTGTTAGGCCCAATAGATCTATCTTTAGGATTCGCGTCAATTAGGGTGTCTGTTCCCTAATTCTTAGATTACCAGACTAAAAATGGGCATATTCGGTTTAATAATCCAGCCATAGAATGTGGTTTTACGTACTTGTGTCTATTTTGTAAATCATTTATAAAACCTGCATGTATTCTCATCCCAAAAATATTAGATTTTAAAAGTGGGACTATAACTCACTTTCACAGATTTTTACTTCGTTGGGAAGTAAGACTTGGCCACTGGTCGATTCACGAACCTATAACAAATATGTACATATATATCAAAGTATGTTCAAAATATATTTACAACATTTTTAATACGTTTTACTGTTTTAAGTTTATTAAGTCAGCTGTCCTTGTTAGTAACCTACAACTAGTTGTCCATAATTAGATGTACAGAATAAATTGATATATATTATCTTGAATCAATCCACGACCCAGTGTATACACGTCTCAGGCTAGACCATAACTCAAACTATATATATTTTTAGAATCAACCTCAACCCTATATAGCTAACTCCAACATTACTGCATATAAAGTGTCTATGGTTGTTCCAAATAATATATATAGATGGGTCGATATGATATGTCAAAACATTTGTATACGTGTCTATGGTATCCCAAGATTACATAATATATTAGAATACATATATAATACAATATAAGTTAGCTAGGATATGATTAATATAGATTTGTTACCAATTTTCACGTAGCTACAACAAGCAAAAATAACCAATCTTGTTTTACCCATAACTTCTTCATTTTAAATCCGTTTTGAGTGAATCAAATTGCTATGGTTTCATATTGAACTTAACTTTATGAATCTATACAGAAAAAGTATAAGTTTATAGTCAGAATTACAGGTTACAAGTTGTTTTTGTAAAGGTAGTCATTTCAGTCGAAAGAACGACGTCAAGATGACCATTTTGGAAAACATACTTCCACTTTGAGTTTAACCATGATTTTTGGATATAGTTTCATGTTCATAAGAAAAATCATTTTCCCAGAAGAACAACTTTTAAATCAAAGTTTATCATAGTTTTTAATTATCCAAACCAAAACAGCCCCCGGTTTCACTACGACGGCGTATATCCGATTTTATGGTGTTCATCGTGTTTCCAGGTTTTAAATCATTAAGTTAGCATATCATATAGATATAGAACATGTGTTTAGTTGATTTTAAAATTCAAGTTAGAAGGATTAACTTTTGTTTGCGAACTAGTTTAGAATTAACTAGACTATGTTCTAGTGATTACAAGTTTAAACCTTCGAATAAGATAGCTTTATATGTATGAATTGAATGATGTTATGAACATCATTACTACCTCAAGTTTTCTGGATAAAACCACTGGAAATGAAAAAAATGGATCTAGCTTCAAAGGATCCTTGGATGGCTTGAAAGTTCTTGAAACAGAATCATGACACGAAAATAGTTCAAGTAAGATTTTCACTCGAAATAAGATTGTTATAGTTGTAGAAATTGAATCAAAGTTTGAATATGAATATTACCTTGAATTAGAAAGATAACCTACTATAAATAACAAAGGTTCCTTGATCTTAGATGATTACTTGGAATGGATTTGAAAGCTTGGAAGTAGACTTGCAAACTTGGAAGTATTCTTGATTTTTATGAAACTATACTTATGGAATTTATGAAGAACACTTAGAACTTGAAGATAGAACTTGAGAGAGATCACTTAGATGAAGAAAATTGAAGAATGAAAGTGTTTATAGGTGTTTTTGGTCATTGGTATATGGATTAGATATAAAGGATGTGTAATTTTGTTTTCATGTAAATAAGTCATGAATGATTACTCATATTTTTGTAATTTTATGAGATATTTCATGCTAGTTGTCAAATGATGGTTCCCACATGTGTTAGGTGACTCACATGGGCTGCTAAGAGCTGATCATTGGAGTGTATATACCAATAGTACATACATCTAAAAGCTGTGTATTGTACGAGTACGAATACGGGTGCATACGAGTAGAATTGTTGATGAAACTGAACGAGGATGTAATTGTAAGCATTTTTGTTAAGTAGAAGTATTTTGATATGTGTCTTGAATTCTTTCAAAAGTGTAAGAATACATATCAAAACACAACATGTATATACATTCTAATGGAGTCGTTAAGTCTTCGTTAGTCGTTACATGTAAGTGTTGTTTTGAAACCTTTAAGTTAACGATCTCAATTAATGTTGTTAACCCAATGTTTATTATATCAAATGAGATGTTAAATTATTATATTATCATGATATTATGATGTATGAATATCTATTAATATGATATATACATTAAAATATCGTTACAACGATAATCGTTACATATAAGTCTCGTTTCGTAATTCTTGGGTTAGTAGTCTTGTTTTTACATATGTAGTTCATTGTTAACACACTTAATGATATATTTAAATATCATTTTATCATGTTAAATATAGTGTATCAATATCTTAATATGATACATATGTATTTAGTAGACGTTATCATAACGATAATCGTTATATATATCATTTCGAGTTTCTTAACTTAGTAATCTCATTTCTTATGTATATCACACATTGTTAATATACTTAGTGCGATACTTACTCATCATAATCTTATGTCAACCATATATATATGTCTATATATATACCACAACATGTAGTTTTTACAATTTTGTAACGTTCGTGAATCGCCGGTCAACATGGGTGATCAATTGTCTATATGAAACTTATTTCATTTAATCAAGTCTTAACAAGTTTGATTACTTAACACGTTGGAAATATTTAGTCATGTAAATATCAATCTCAATTAATATATATAAACAGGGAAAAGTTCGGGTCACTACAGTACCTACCCGTTAAATAAATTTCGTCCCGAAATTTTAAGCTGTTGAAGGTGTTGACGAATCTTCTGGAAATAGATGTGGGTATTTCTTCTTCATCTGATTTTCACTCTCCTAGGTGAACTCGGGTCCTGTACGAGCATTCCATTGAACCTTAACAATCGGTATCTTGTTTTGCTTAAGTCTCTTCACCTCACGATCCATTATTTCGACGGGTTCTTCAATGAATTGAAGTTTTTCATTGATTTGGATTTCGTCCAACAGAATAGTGAGATCTTCTTTAGCAAAACATTTCTTCAAATTCGATATGTGGAAAGTGTTATGTACAGCCGCGAGTTGTTGAGGTAGCTCCAGTTGGTAAGCTACTGGTCCGACAAGATCTATAATCTTGAATGGTCCAATATACCTTGGATTTAGTTTCCCCCATTTACCAAATCGAACAACGCCTTTCCAAGGTGAAACCTTAAGCATGACCATTTCTCCAATTTCAAACTCTATATCTTTTCTTTTACTGTCCGCGTAGCTCTTTTGTCGACTCTGGGAGGTTTTCAATCGTTGTTAAATTTGGATGATTTTCTCGGTAGTTTCTTGTATTATCTTCCGACCCGTAATCTGTCTATCCCCCACTTCATTCCAACAAATCGGAGACCTGCACTTTCTACCATAAAGTTCCTCAAACAGCGCCTTCTCAATACTAGAATGATAACTGTTGTTGTAGGTAAATTCTGCTAACGGTAGGTGTCGATCCCAACTGTTTCCAAAATTAATAACACATGCTTATAGCATGTCTTCAAGCGTTTGTATCGTCCTTTCACTCTGCCCATCAGTTTGTGGATGATAGGCAGTACTCATATCTAGACGAGTTCCTAATGCTTGCTGTAATATCTGCCAGAATCTTGAAATAAATCTGCCATCCCTATCAGAGATAATAGAGATTGGTATTCCATGTCTGGAGACGACTTCCTTCAAATACAGTCGTGCTAACTTTTCCATCTTGTCATCTTCTCTTATTGGCAGGAAGTGTGCTGATTTGGTGAGACGATCAACTATTACCCAAATAGTATCAAAACCACTTGCAGTCCTAGGCAATTTAGTGATGAAATCGATGGTAATGTTTTCCCATTTCCATTCCGGGATTTTGGGTTGTTGAAGTAGACCTGATGGTTTCTGATGCTCCGCTTTGACCTTAGAACATGTCAAATATTCTCCTACATATTTAGCAATATCGGCTTTCATACCCGGCCACCAAAAGTGTTTCTTGAGATCTTTATACATCTTCCCCGCTCCGGGATGTATTGAATATCTGGTTTTATGTGCTTCTTTAAGTTCCATTTCTCTCACATCTCCAAACCTTGGTACCTAAATTCTATTAGCCCTATATCGGGTTCCATCTTCCCGAATATTAATATGTTTCTCTGATCCTTTGGGTATCTCATTCTTCAACTTTCCTTCGTTTACAACCCCCTGCTGCGCCTCCTTTATTTAAGTAGTAAGGTTAGTACGAATAATTATATTCATAGCTTTTACCCGTATAGGTTCTCTGTCCTTTCTACTCAAAGTGTCGGCTACCACATTCGCCTTCCCCGGGTGGTATCGAATCTCAAAATCATAATCATTCAACAGTTCAATCCACCTGCGTTGTCTCATATTCAGTTGCTTCTGATTAAATTTATGTTGGAGACTTTTGTGGTCGGCATATATAATACTTTTAACCCCATATAAGTAGTGCCTCCAAGTCTTTAATGTAAAAACAACCGCGCCTAATTCCAAATCATGTGTCATATAATTTTGTTCGTGAATCTTCAATTGTCTAGACGCATAAGCAATTACTTTCATTCATTGCATTAATACACAACCGAGACCTTGCTTTGAGGCGTCATAATATATCACAAAATCATCATTCCCTTCAGGTAATGACAATATAGGTGCCGTAGTTAACTTTTTCTTTAACAATTGAAACGCTTTCTCTTGCTCATCTTTCCATTCAAATTTCTTCCCTTTATGCGTTAATACAGTTAAGGGTTTTGCTATTCTGGAAAAGTCTTGGATGAACCTTCTGTAGTAACCAGCTAGTCCTAAAAAATGGCGTATATGCTTCGGAGTTTTTGGGGTTTCCCACTTTTCAACGGTTTCGATCTTTGCCGGGTCCACCTGGATACCTTCTTTGTTCACTATGTGACCGAGGAATTGAACTTCTTCCAATCAAAATGCACACTTTGAAAACTTAGCGTATAGTTTTTCTTTCCTCAATACTTCTAGCACTTTTCTCAAATGTTCTTCGTGCTCTTGATCATTCTTTGAGTAAATAAGTATGTTATCGATGAAAACAATGACAAACTTGTCAAGATATGGCCCACACACTCAGTTCATAAGGTCCATGAACACAGCTGGTGTGTTAGTCAATCCAAATGGCATAACCATAAACTCGTAATGACCATAACGCGTCCTAAAAGCAGTTTTTGGAATATCATCCTCCTTTACTCGCATTTGATGATATCCAGAACGTAAATCGATCTTCGAATAAATAGACGAGCCTTGTAGTTGATCAAATAAGTCGTCGATTCTCGGTAGTGGATAACGGTTTTAGATGGTAAGTTTTTTCAACTCTATGTAGTCAATACACAACCTAAATGTACCATCCTTCTTCTTGACAAACAAAACAGGAGCTCCCCATGGTGATGTGCTTGGTCGAATGAAACCACATTCTAATAGTTCTTGTAGTTGGCTTTGCAGTTCTTTCATCTCGCTGGGTGCAAATCTGTAAGGAGCATGAGCTATTGGTGCAGCTCCTGGTACAAGATCTATTTGAAATTCAACAGATCGATGTGGAGGTAGTCCCGGTAATTCTTTCGAAAATACATCGGGAAATTCTTTTGCGACGGGAACATCATTGATGCTCTTTTCTTCAGTTAGTACTCTCTTGACGTGTGCTAGAACAGCATAGCAACCTTTTCTTATTAGTTTTTATGCCTTCAAATTACTAATAAGATGTAGCTTCGTGTTGCCCTTTTCTCCGTACACCATTAAGGGTTCTCCTTCTTCTCGTACAATGCGAATTGCATTTTTGTAACATACGATCTCTGCTTTCATCTCCTTCAGCCAATCTATGCCAACTATTACATCAAAACTCCCTAACACTACTGGTATCAAATCAATCTTAAATATTTCGCTACCCAGTTTAATTTCTCGATTCCGGCATATATAATCTGCTGAAATTAATTTACCGTTTGCTAATTCGAGTAAAAATTTACTATCCAATGGCGTCAATGGACAACTTAATTTAGCACAAAAATCTCTACTCATATAGCTTCTATCCGCACCCGAATCAAATAAAACGTAAGCAGATTTATTGTCAATAAGAAACGTACCCGTAACAAGCTCCGTGTCTTCATGTGCCTCTGCCGCATTAATATTGAAAACTCTTCCGCGGCCTTGTCCATTCGTGTTCTCCTGGTTCGGACAATTTCTAATAATGTGGCCCGATTTTCCACATTTATAACAAACTACATTAGCATAACTTGCTCCGACACTACTTGCTCCGCCATTACTCGTTCCGACATCATTTGTTCCTGTCGTTCTGTTAACCCCTGGTCCGTAGACCTCACACTTCGCCGCGCTATGACCATTTTTTTTACACTTGTTGCAAAATTTGGTGCAAAACCCCGAGTGATACTTTTCACACCTTTGGCATAGCTGCTTCTGATTGTTGTTGTTGCGGTTGTTATTGTTGTTGGGATGATTGTTGTAGTAGTTGTTGTTGTTATTGTTGTTGTTGTTGTTGTTGTTGTTGTTGTTGTTGTTGTTGTTGTTGTTGTTGTTGTTGTTGTTGTTGTTGTTGTTGTTGTTGTTGTTGTTGTTGTTGTTGTTGTTGTTGTTGTTGTTGTTGTTGTTGTTGTGCCATTTGTTGTAGTTGCGATTGTTGGGATAGTGGTTGTTGTTTTGGTGACTCTTATCACCGTTTTCCTCCCACTTTCTTTTGACTAACTTCACGTTGGCCTCTTCGGCCGCCTGTTCTTTAATTCTTTTCTCAATCTGGTTCACTAGTTTGTGAGCCATTCTACATGCCTTTTTTATGGAGGCAGGCTCGTGTGAACTTATATCTTCTTAGATTCTCTTCGGTAACCCTTTCACAAATGCGTCGATCTTCTCTTCCTCATCTTCGAACGCTCTCGGACACAATAGGCACAATTCTGTGAATCGTCTTTCGTACGAAGTAATATCGAATCCCTGTGTTCGTAACCCTCTAAGTTCTGACTTGAGCTTATTGACCTCGGTTCTGCGACGGTACTTCTCGTTCATCAAGTGCTTGAATGCTGACCACGGTAGTGCATAAGCAGCATCTTGTCCCACTTGCTCTAGATAGGTATTCCACCATGTTAACGCAATACCTGTGAAGGTATGCGTAGCGTACTTCACTTTGTCTCCTTCAGCACACTTACTTATGGAAAACACCGATTCAACTTTCTCGGTCCACCGTTTTAATCCGATTGGTCCTTCGGTCCCATCAAATTCTGAAGGTTTGCAGGCAGTGAATTCCTTGTAGGAGCATCCTACACGATTTCTTGCGCCGTTAGCTGTATTGCTAGATTCAGAGTTATTGTGGGTATGTAGCGCGGCCTGTACTGCGGCTATGTTTGAAGCAAGAAAGGCACGGAATTCCTCTTCGCTCATATTCAAGGTGTGTCGGGTAGTCGGTGCCATTTCCTTTAAAATAGTAAAATGAAACAAGTTAATCATACAGAATATTAAGAGTAGTCAATAGTATCTCGTAGCATAATATGAACTCATTTATAAAAGCTTTTTATTCATATTAGCATTTTATAAGTTTAAATTCGGGTACTACCTACCCTTTAAGTTCATACTTAGTAGCTAATATACAATTCAACTACTACAATTCCATATGAAAAACTGATTATAATAATATATCACATACAAATATTCTTCAAACTTACAACTTCGCTATATTACATATAACATGAAATATAGTACACTATGATACAGGACAGTTTTGAAGATAAATCTAGTTAATACGCAAGTTGTTCAGCAAAGGAAATAAAGACACGTAATTCATAAGTCCAGAAACAAGTCATGCATTCTGGTTTTACTAAGACGACTTCCCATCCTTGGTCTTGTGGAAAATAACCGTTATGACCATTAGCTAGGCAGCATGTTGTAATGTCGTCAAAAGGACGAGGGTTTCGTAATGTCCAACAGCCCCGTAATAATCTAAAAACCTTGTTTCTCACCCCAACTACTGAATCCGTCACTTGTGGGAAAGTTTTATTTAAAAGCTGCAATCCAATGTTCTTTTTCTCACTTTGGTAAGAAGCGAACATCACTAATCCATAAGCATAACATGCTTCTTTATGTTGCATGTTAGAAGCTCTTTCTAATTCACGAAATCCTATGTTGGGATATGTTGAGTCAAAATAGATTCTTAACCCGTAGCGTAAAATTGCATTTGGGTTCCCCGCATTTAACGCTTTAAAAAAAACACGGTGTAACTTACGGTCTCCCCAATGTGATATACCCCACCTATCAAAGGAAAGCCTTTTATAAACTAAGGCATTTCTGGAAAGTCTTTCAAATGTTTGACAAGTTAATTTCACCATAACTAAATGTGCTGATGAATTCTGACCGACTCTAGACAAGATTTCCTCAATCATATCCTCTGGTAGGTCTTCTAAAATATTCGGTTGTCTACCCTTAACGTCCATTTTGTTTTTATACTGTAAAATAGACAAGGATTAGATTCGTAAAAGATAATTAACAAACAATACAAGCAATTTTTACATAGAACATAAAAGTACAAGCACACTACAATACATATAATACACAACATGATTACAACCTTCTAATCTGAATCACTGGTTTCTTCTTCTTTGGACTTGGTTCGTTTTCCTAATTTTCTAGGAATATATGGTGTTCCTCTAATACGAGCCGTCGTTTTCCATAATGGTTTAGAAAAACCTGGTGGTTTAGAGGTTCCCGGGTTATTGTTACATTTTAGGAAATACGGATGTTGTCGATACATATAAAGTTCATCGGGGCTGGAATCGGGTTTCTCTATTTTTATACCTTTTCTCTTATTATTTTCTTTTTCTTTATTAAATTGGATCGAGGTAATTTCTATAACATCATCAGAATCCTCATCGGGATCCAATTCATCAGAAAATTGGTAATCTTCCCAATATTTTGCTTCCTCGGCGAAAACACCATTGACCATTATTAACTTTGGTCCGTTGGTTGAGGATTTTCTTTTATTTAATCGATTTACTATAGGTATCAATATTTCTTCCTCCGGAACCTCTTCTTCTTCTAGTTCCTCCTCTTCCGATTCATCCTCTTCTGGTTCCTCTTCTTCCGGTTCCTCCTCTTCCGGTTCCTCCTCTTCCGGTTCCTCTTCGGGAATTTGTGAATCTTCCCAAAATATATTCGACTCTTCATTATTATTAGGTGAATCAATGGGATTTGTACTAAAGGTAGACATCTATCACACAATATCAAACACGTTAAGAGATTAATATATCACATAATATTTACATGTTAATAATATATAGTTTCCAACAAAAATGTTAAGCAATCATTTTTAAAGAAAACACGGTCGAAGTCCAGACTCACTAATGCATCCTAACAAACTCGATAAGACACACTAATGCAAATTTTCTGGTTCTCTAACACCAACGCTCGGATACCAACTGAAATGTCCCGTTCATATTAATTATAAACGTTCCATATTAATTGATTTCGTCGCAAGGTTTTGACCTCTATATGAGACGTTTTTCAAAGACTGCATTCATTTTTAAAACAACCATAACCTTTATTTTATCGATAAAGTTTTAAAAGCATTACGTAGATTATCAAATAATGATAATCTAAAATATACCGTTTACACACGACCATTACATAATGGTTTACAAAAAGAATATATTACATCAAAAATAAGTTTCTTGAATGCAGTTTTTACATAATATCATACAAGCATGGACTCCAAATCTTGTCCTTATTTTAGTATGCAACAGCGGAAGCTCTTAATAATCACCTGAGAATAAACATGCTTAAAACATCAACAAAAATGTTGGTGAGTTATAGGTTTAACCTATATATTATCAAATCATAATAATAGACCACAAGATTTCATATTTCAATATACATCCCATACATAGAGATAAAAATCATTCATATGGTGAACACCTTGTTGGGATTTAACAAGTTCAAAACACTTAAACTATATTTAGATTCAAATCAAAGCGGAAGCATGTTAATTACCATTTTAGAACTTGTATACCTTTAACCAATTAAAGTTAAATCCCAATTAGGATCAAGTTGTGAAACATGCTTACAAACTACAAGTAAGAAAAGTGTTTATACCTTCTCCTAGCTTGTTGATAGATGATGATGAAGATGATGATGAATGGAGTTCCAAAACAATGAGACCTCAAGTAGTTATACCCCAAACTATGCACCAACACCCTTGCTATTAGTTAGGATTTTGTTTGACACTTGAATGAGCTTGCAAAAACCAAATGAAGAACCTCTTCTCCCCTTCCAAACCCCACGGCAATCAGCAGCTGTATGGGAGTGTTTTGTGCAGTTTTTTTCAAGTATAATTGCATGTGTGTGTTCCTACAAGAGTCAAGATGCTTACATATGGAATTGAGAAAGCATGGGTGAAAGATTCCAAGCCTAAAGCATGTGTATCTCATTCCCTATGCCACTTCCCTTTCAAGTATTATTAAATAAGTTTTATAAAAAAAATACATTTTATAAAACTATACATAATACTTCCATATGTATATATATGTTATGTACATTTATTTTATAAAACCAAACTTTATAAAATGTAACATAACAAAATCAATTATTTAACCCATAAATAATTTAAACTCTTGTTATATAAATTATTCCATAATTTATATATACACATCAAGTAATCTTTCAGAAAACGATTTTCTTTAAAATTCAAGTGTCGCGTATTTGATCAATGATCCAATCGTTAAGATCAAATACGAATAATGTGTTGGTAAGCTTGTTATTGGGTATGACCCGACTTGGATTAAAACATATTAGCCACGTTAATTCAATATGTCTCTCGGGCATACGAAAAACCTTCAATCTCCCACTTGCACGAGAAACATAAGAAATTAATGCAAGTGATGGATACCACCTAACGACCGTCCATCACCCCCAATATGTTATGACTTTGTGCCATTCAATAACATCATTCCTTTCGAGTTCCCATCTCGAATATGAATAGGTGAATCTTTTCATTATATCCTTTCATCCTAGATGTCATGTTAAATCCAAGAGATATAGAGTGATCACTCTCTTCTAGATTTAACTTTTCAGGCCTTAAACATCTGACTCTCAACGAATAAGAGGGACAAATTCCATCTTGACTACATACGTCCTAGATATATACCTTGCATTATACCTGAGCTCTTCCTTATGAACTACCATGTTTCAGAATAGCGAAGGAATGAATCAAGGCACAATACTTGGTGAATATCCGAACCCAATATGTATCTCAGGTCAGAGGATACAATGATATTCTCCTTTACTCAAGACTACATGTGATCAACCACAAAGGCTCCATTTTGTAAATCTTGAGGGCGGGTCAACCAATATTTGTATCCCACAAATATCTATGAACCTTGGTTGCAACCTTGCCCCACATTCAGTCCGTGAATGTATACCAATCCAAGTTCATAATAGTCTAAACCTCACACTTGTTCCCACAAATGTGATCAACTACGGAATTTAGAATAATTGCTTATTCATGGATAAAATATGCAAAATAGGAACTTAACTCAAAATAAATTAAACCATAATTATATTAATGAGTTTGAACAATTTCGTTCCGTTACAATACTTAAAACAGATCATGACCAATCACTAGAATATCGAAGCCCTAATGCACAAACATGTCCTGCATGTTTTGATCCATGTAAGAGCTTCGTGAGAGGATCCGCTATATTAAGATCTGTGTGAACTTTGCGAATACATATCTTTCCCTTTTCAACTTCATCCCTTATGTAGTTGAATCTCCGCTCAATGTGATGGGTCTTTTGATGAGCACGAGGTTCCTTGATTTGAGCAATCGCACCCTCGTTGTCACAAAAGATCTCAAGAGGGTCCTGAATGGAAGGGACTACTCCTAAGTCATCGATGAATTTCTTCATCCATGCAGCTTCCTGAGCTGCTAATGATGCGGCGATGTACTCCGACTCTGTAGTGGATAGAGCAACAACATCCTGTTTTGAACTCTTCCAAGAGACCGCACCTCTATTTAATGTGAAGACATAACCGGATTGTGATCGAGAATCATCACGATCAGTTTGGAAACTCGCATCCACGTAACCTTTTACAGCGAGTTCCTCCTCACCAGACCCATATATCAGAAACATATCCTTAGTCCTCCTAAGGTATTTCAATATACTTTTAACAGCAATCCAATGACCGTTTCCTGGGTTATTCTGGTATCTACTTGTCAGGCTAAGAGCGCATGACACATCCGGTCTAGTGCATATCATTGCATACATGATTGACCCAATGGCAGAAGCATATGGGACTTTCTTCATTCTCTCCTGTTCATCTTTCGTGGTGGGGCACTGAGATGAACTGAGAAGTGTTCCCTTTTGAATAGGTACCAAACCTTTCTTAGAGTTCTCCATCTTGAACCTTTTCAAGATCTTTTCAATGTATGCACTTTGATTTAAACCTATCAGTTTCTTGGATCTATCCCTGTAGATCCCAATCCCCAAAACGTATTGTGCTTCTCCAAGATCCTTAATGGAGAAGCATTTGCTTAACCAAGTTTTAACACCTTGCATTGGCGGAATATCATTTCCAAATAACAATATATCATCCACATATAGTACAAGGAACATGATAGTGCTCCCACTAGCTTTCTTGTATACACAAGCTTCATCACCATTTTTAATGAAGCCAAATTTCTTGGCCTCCTCATTAAAACGATGATTTCACATTCTAGATGCTTGTTTCAATCCGTAGATTGACTTCTTTAACTTGCATACCTTTTTAGGATATTTCGGATCAACAAAACCCTCAGGCTGAACCATATAGACATCTTCCTCAAGATGTCCATTTAGGAAAGCGGTCTTGACATCCATTTGCCATATTTCATAATCATAATGTGCAGCAATGGCAAGTAATATCCTAATAGACTTTAGCATTGCCACAGGCGAAAAAGTTTCATCATAGTCAACCCCTTGAGTCTGAGTGAAACCTTTTGCTACAAGTCTAGCTTTATATGTATCCAAGTTTCCATGTATGTCGGTTTTCATTTTGAAAAGCCATTTACAATCAACTAGCCTGGAGCCAGCAGGTTGTGTAACAAGTTCCCAAACTTGGTTGTCATACATGGATTACATCTCAGCGTTCATGGCTTCCTGCCATTTATCTTTATCAATCCTTGATAAAGCATCTTGGTAGTTTATTGGTTCATCCAAATCAACCACATAGCAACCATCCATGAGAAACCCATATCTCTCAGGAGGATTACTAATCCTACCAGATCTGCGAACGTCTTGTGTATTTTGATCATCCATTTGATCATTCTCAACATTTTCATGTTGAGTGCTAGTGTCAACCAATTGTGTATCATCTACTTGATCTTGAACCTCCTCAAGATCTATCTTCCTTTCATTATTTCCTTCCATTAGGAACTTAGTTTCAAGGAATTCCGCCTTCCGAGCAACAAATACATTCTGCTCGGATGGATCATAGAAATAATATCCCATATCATTCTTGGGATATCCTATGAAGATACACTTCGTGGATCAAGCATTCAACTTATTAGGGACGTAACGCTTAGGGTAATCTTCACATCCCCATACCTTTAAGTATGATAGAGATGGAGGTTTTCCAAACCACATCTCATGAGGTGTTCGTTCCACTTTCTTGGTTGGGGCCATATTTAAAATACGAGCAGCGGAGCATAGACAATAACCCCAAAATGATAGAGGTAATGAGCTTCTAGCCATCATAGATCGAACCATATCCATTAGGATTCGGTTCCTCCTTTCGGAAACTCCATTCAGTTGGGGTGTTCCAGGAGGAGTGAGTTGTGAGATAATCCCACAACTTCTAAGATGATCTTGGAAGGCATCGCTTAGGTATTCACCTCCTCTATCGGTACGTAATACCTTGATTGTCTTGTTGAGTTGATTTTGTACTTCGTTTTGATATTCTTTGAATGCTTCAAAAGTTTCATCCTTATGTCTTAACAAGTAGACATATCCGAAACGACTAAAGTCATCAATGAAAGTAACAAAGTATCTTTCACCATTCCTTGTCATGGGCTTAAAGGGTCCACACACATCCGAATGTATTAATCCCAATAAGTCTTTAGCCCTTTCGTAGGTCCCTTTGAAAGGTGCTTTAGTCATCTTGCCTTGTAAACAAGATTCACATACATCAAACGAATCCATTTCATTTGATTTCAAAAGTCCATTCTTTTGAAGTGTATGCATTCGGTTCTTGTTTATGTGACCAAGGCGACAATGCCATAAGTAGGAATCACTCAAATCCCTTTTGAGTTTCTTGGTGCTTGTATGGTACATTGAGCTACTAGATGATGTGTCATCATGAACCAATTCATAAATTCCATTTGAAGGCGAAGCCTTGAAATAGAATACATTATCTAAACAAACATGGATATCATCATTAATAAAATTAACATTAAAACCATATTGTTTCAAACGGGAAACAGAAATAATGTTTTGACACAAGTCGGGTGCATACAAAACATCATTCAAAATAAGTTCCATGCCACTTGGAAGTTTTAACACAAAGTCTCCTTGAGCTTTCACTTGTACTTTAGCTCCATTCCCCATGATGAGACTTGATGTTCCCGTTTGCTTGTTACTTCTTTTGAACCCCTGCAAAGAATTGCAAATGTGAGTTCCACATCCAGTGTCTAATACCCATGTATTAGAAGAAGTAATACTAAGCTCTATATATACCATATATATATTACCTGAGGATTGCCCCGCATCCCTCTTTTCCTTCAACTCCTTAAGGTAGACCGGACAGTTTCGTTTCCAATGACCCATCTCACCGCAACCGAAACATGGGTCTTCCTTGGGGTTTGCCTTTTCCGCAACCTTTTGCTTTTTGTTCTTGTTCTTGGTTGGGGTAACCATCTTCACCTTTCCCTTGCCTTGATAGGCGGGTCCTTTTCTCTTAGCCACCTTAGGCTTAGAGGTGTTGTTACCTTTTGACCCGCCATCATTGATCATTAGCACGGGTGAAGCCCTTTTACCCATGCTTGTTTCGGCCGTCCTTAACATTCCATGAAGCTCGCCGATGGTCTTATCCATCCCATTCATATTGTAATTAATTACAAATTGGTCAAACCTCTTTGACAAGGAGTTTAGGATAAGATCGGTGGCTAGCTCATTGGAAATGTTGAGGTTAAGACGGTTTGCGCGATCAATGAGGCTTTTCATTTTGAGGACATAGGAGGAGATGGATTGGGTGTCATCCATACGACATGCATGTAGCGCTCGAACCGTTTCGAAGCGCTCGACACGTGCTTGTTGAAGGAACATCTACTTCAATTGCGTTATCATGTCATATGCACTATGATGTTCGAAATCCTTTTGGAGTTCGGGTATCATAGTCCCAAGCATTAGGCAACCAACTTGCACCGAATCGGCACAATATTTGTCATAGTAAGCCATGCCCTCCGTATCATCCATGTCGGGTTGATCGGGAATGGGGTCCTCCAACACATACGCTTTATCCTCGAGTTTGAGGACAATCCTAAGATTACGGAACCAATCCATAAAGTTCGTATGGTTGAGTTTGTCTTTCTCGAGGAGAGACCTTAACGATAGGTTGTTTAGGTTAAGTGGTGCGTTTTGCATGTTGTTGTTGTTATTAGCGGCCATCTACAAAATTAACAAAGTTCATTTAAGTATTGATTTCAAATTTAATCAATCAATACCCTTTAAATCCAATTGATATTTATTAAATTTTAGAATCCAACGGTAAACCAAATTTCGGTTAGGTGACCTTTATCCCGTTATTTGATTTAGCTAGGTAGTCATTATATGACAATTGCAATGCTTTTGCAACTTCTAAGTTATGGGATCATGCAATCCTTTTGCATGGCATATTATCCCATCAACGCCTATTTATTCATCATGCTTCGGTGACCCTAAGTTCATGATTCCCAAATCAAGTCGTCCTACTTGTGCTAACGTGTAAATTCAACATACTAGTGGTTAGGTGACCTTTATCCCACAAGTGTGCGAAATTTACCTTAATCATATTAGTTTGCTCATAACGGTTAGGTGACCTTTATCCCATTAAGAGTTCCCTAATATTTTTAAGTGTTTGCACAAAAGGATGGCTTTTAACTTGTTTGTCTTGTTGTTAAAGGGATTTTAAGTTTCATAATTTCTAGTTTGAGAAAACATATATGCCATACACCAACATGCATTTAGTGTATGGTTTATTTGAAATCCATTTTCAAGTCTAGTAATTTTAGCCAATTACTTGATATAAACCATTTTATATATATGATCCTTATCATGTTCTTAATAACCGATTATTAATGTCCTTTTAGCCGTTTTTAATTTAACCAATTAAATTGTAGTTATGCTTGTTGTTAACTTGTGTGATAACTTGTAGTAGCAACATACACAATCCACAATCATACAAGAAATAAAACAACCACGCATGCAAACAAATGTGTTCACAATCAAGCCGATTTGGTAGACATTTGTTTAGCTGAAAACAAATGTCACCGGTTAAGGGTTATAACACTAAGTAGGAGATTTCAAAATCTCCCACTTAATCTTGCATCCAAATGCATCTTCCAAGTCTTCATCTTGTATCTTCATTTTTACAAAAAATATATCCTAATACATTTTTCTAGAAAATGAAAATACAATCTAATCTATTTTACATACCAAATATAAAATAAATTACATAACCAAAATAATAAAATTACAAACCATATTGAATGAATATTACAACCACATGAATGAATTAATATTACATACCAAATGAATAGATTAATTCAACCAAACATGCAACCAAACAAACACAAGGTCAAGGCTTGATTGTGAACTCAACATGCAACCAAAATATGACCAAAGTGGAAGATCCAAAACCCATTTTGGGTCCCCAATATTTCGGCCAAAGCATTTAACCCACCCAAAACTTTAATTTTTGCATTTTACTATCATGCATGTACATAAAATGCAAAATATAAAGTGAGTATAATAACCATCTCGAAGCATATTTCAACAACCTCGGCTCTGATACCAATGTTGCGATTTAACAAGTTCAAAACACTTAAACTATATTTAGATTCAAATCAAAGCGGAAGCATGTTAATTACCATTTTAGAACTTGTATACCTTTAACCAATTAAAGTTAAATCCCAATTAGGATCAAGTTGTGAAACATGCTTACAAACTACAAGTAAGAAAAGTGTTTATACCTTCTCCTAGCTTGTTGATAGATGATGATGAAGATGATGATGAATGGAGTTCCAAAACAATGAGACCTCAAGTAGTTATACCCCAAACTATGCACCAACACCCTTGCTATTAGTTAGGATTTTGTTTGACACTTGAATGAGCTTGCAAAAACCAAATGAAGAACCTCTTCTCCCCTTCCAAACCCCACGGCAATCAGCAGCTGTATGGGAGTGTTTTGTGCAGTTTTTTTCAAGTATAATTGCATGTGTGTGTTCCTACAAGAGTCAAGATGCTTACATATGGAATTGAGAAAGCATGGGTGAAAGATTCCAAGCCTAAAGCATGTGTATCTCATTCCCTATGCCACTTCCCTTTCAAGTATTATTAAATAAGTTTTATAAAAAAAATACATTTTATAAAACTATACATAATACTTCCATATGTATATATATGTTATGTACATTTATTTTATAAAACCAAACTTTATAAAATGTAACATAACAAAATCAATTATTTAACCCATAAATAATTTAAACTCTTGTTATATAAATTATTCCATAATTTATATATACACATCAAGTAATCTTTCAGAAAACGATTTTCTTTAAAATTCAAGTGTCGCGTATTTGATCAATGATCCAATCGTTAAGATCAAATACGAATAATGTGTTGGTAAGCTTGTTATTGGGTATGACCCGACTTGGATCAAAACATATTAGCCACGTTAATTCAATATGTCTCTCGGGCATACGAAAAACCTTCACACCTGATAACCGACATTAACAAGATGCATATATAAGAATATCTCCATCATTCCGGGACACCCTTCAGATATGATATAAATTTCGAAGTACTAAAGCATTCGGTACTTTGGATGGGGTTTGTTAGGCCCAATAGATCTATCTTTAGGATTCGCATCAATTAGGGTGTCTGTTCCCTAATTCTTAGATTACCAGACTAAAAAGGGGCATATTCGGTTTAATAATCCAGCCATAGAATGTAGTTTCACGTACTTGTGTCTATTTTGTAAATCATTTATAAAACCTGCATGTATTCTCATCCCAAAAATATTAGATTTTAAAAGTGGGACTAAAACTCACTTTCACAGATTTTTACTTCGTTGGGAAGTAAGACTTGGCCACTGATCGATTCACGAACCTATAACAAATATGTACATATATATCAAAGTATGTTCAAAATATATTTACAACATTTTTAATACGTTTTACTGTTTTAAGTTTATTAAGTCAGTTGTCCTTGTTAGTAACCTACAACTAGTTGTCCATAATTAGATGTACAGAATAAATCGATATATATTATCTTGAATCAATCCACGACCCAGTGTATACACGTCTCAGGCTAGATCACAACTCAAACTATATATATTTTTGGAATCAACCTCAATCCTGTATAGCTAACTCCAATATTACTGCATATAGAGTGTCTATGGTTGTTCCAAATAATATATATATAGATGGGTCGATACGATATGTCAACACATTTGCATACGTGTCTATGGTATTCCAAGATTACATAATATATTAGAATACATGTATAATACAATATAAGTTAGCTAGGATATGATTAATATAGATTTGTTACCAATTTTCACGTAGCTACAACAAGCAAAAATAACCAATCTTGTTTTACCCATAACTTCTTCATTTTAAATCCGTTTTGAGTGAATCAAATTGCTATGGTTTCATATTGAACTTAACTTTATGAATCTATACATAAAAAGTATAAGTTTATAGTCGGAATTATAGGTTACAAGTCGTTTTTGTAAAGGTAGTCATTTCAGTCGAAAGAACGACGTCTAGATGACCATTTTGGAAAACATACTTCCACTTTGAGTTTAACCATGATTTTTGGTTATAGTTTCATGTTCATAAGAAAAATCATTTTTCTCAGAAGAACAACTTTTAAATCAAAGTTTATCATAGTTTTTAATAATCCAAACCAAAACAGCCCCCGGTTTCACTACGACGGCGTATATCCGAATTTATGGTGTTCATCGTGTTTCCAGGTTTTAAATCATTAAGTTAGCATATCATATAGATATAGAACATGTGTTTAGTTGATTTTAAAAGTCAAGTTAGAAGGATTAACTTTTGTTTGCGAACAAGTTTAGAATTAACTAAACTATGTTCTAGTGATTACAAGTTTAAACCTTCGAATAAGATAGCTTTATATGTATGAATCGAATGATGTTATGAACATCATTACTACCTCAAGTTTTCTGGATAAAACCACTGGAAATGAGAAAAATGGATCTAGCTTCAAAGGATCCTTGGATGGCTTGAAAGTTCTTGAAACAGAATCATGACACAAAAACAGTTCAAGTAAGATTTTCACTCGAAATAAGATTGTTAAAGTTGTAGAAATTGAATCAAAGTTTGAATATGAATATTACCTTGAATTAAAAAGATAACCTACTGTAAATAACAAAGGTTCGTTGATCTTAGATGATTACTTGGAATGGATTTGAAAGCTTGGAAGTAGACTTGCAAACTTGGAAGTATTCTTGATTTTTATGAAACTATACTTATGAAATTTATGAAGAACACTTAGAACTTAAAGATAGAACTTGAGAGAGATCACTTAGATGAAAAAAATTGAAGAATGAAAGTGTTTGTAGGTGTTCTTCATCTAATTAATCTCTCTCAAGTTTCATCTTCAAGTTCTAAGTGTTCTTCATAAATTCCATAAGTATAGTTTCATAAAAATCAAGAATACTACCAAGTTTGCAAGTTTACTTCCAAGCTTTCTAATCCATTCCATGTAATCATCTTAGATCAAGGAACCTTTGTTATTTACAGTAGGTTATCTTTCTAATTCAAAGTAATATTCATATTCAAACTTTGAATCAATTTCTACAACTATAACAATCTTATTTCGAGTGAAAATCTTACTTGAACTGTTTTCGTGTCATGATTATGCTTCAAGAACTTTCAAGCCATACAAGGATCCTTTGAAGCTAGATCCATTTTTCTCATTTCCAGTAGTTTTATCCAGAAAACTTGAGGTAGTAATGATGTTCATAACATCATTCGATTCATACATATAAAGCTATCTTATTCGAAGGTTTAAACTTGTAATCACTAGAACATAGTTTAGTTAATTCTAAACTTGTTCGCAAACAAAAGTTAATCCTTCTAACTTGACTTTTAAAATCAACTAAACACATGTTCTATATCTATATGATATGCTAACTTAATGATTTAAAACTTGAAAACACGAAAAACACCGTAAAACCGGATTTACGCCGTCGTAGTAACACCGGGGGCTGTTTTGATTTGGATAATTAAAAACTATGATAAACTTTGATTTAAAAGTTATTCTTCTGGGAAAATGATTTTTCATATGAACATGAAACTATATCCAAAAATCTTGGTTAAACTCAAAGTGAAGTATGTTTTTCAAAATGGTCATCAACATGTCGTTCTTTCGACGGAAATGACTACCTCTTTAGTAATTGACATGTAACTTAAATTTCCGACTATAAACCTATAATTTTTATGTTTGGATTCTTAAATTAGAGTTCAATATGAAACCATAGCAATTTGATTAACTCAAAACGGATTTAAAATGAAGAAGTTATGGGTAAAACAAGATTGGATATTTTTGATCTTTTTAGCTACGGGAAATGTTTAACAAATCTATACAAATCATATCCTAGCTAACTTATATTGTATTATACATGTATTCTAATATATTATGTAATCTTGGGATACCATAGACACGTATACAAATGTTTTGACATATCATATCGACCCATGTATATATATTATTTGGAACAACCATAGATACTCTATATGCAGTAATGTTGGAGTTAGCTATACAGGGTTGAGGTTGATTCCAAAAAATATATATACTTTGAGTTGTGATCTAGCCTGAGACATGTATACACTGGGTCGTGGATTGATTCAAGATAATATATATCAATTTATTTCTGTACATCTAACTGTGGACAATTAGTTGTAGGTTACTAACGAGGACAGCTGACTTAATACACTCAAATCTTTAAAACATAATAAAAATAGTTGTAATTATATTTTGATCATACTTTGATATATATGTACATATTTGTATAATTCGTGAATCGATCCGTGGCCAAGTCTTATTTTTGAGGAAGGAAATATCTGTGAAAGTGAGTTATAGTCCCACTTTTAAAATATAATATTTTTGGGATGAGAATACATGCAGGTTTTATAAATGATTTACAAAATAGACACAAGTACGTGAAACTATATTCTATGGTTGAATTAACGAAATCGAATATGCCCCTTTTTATTAAGTCTGGTAATCTAAGAATTAGGGAACAGATACGCTAATTGACGCGAATTCTAAAGATAGATCTATTGGGCCTAACAAACCCCATCCAAAGTACCGGATGCTTTAGTACTTCGAAATTTATATCATATCCGAAGGGTGTCCTGGAATGATGGGGATATTCTTATATATGCATCTTGTTAATGTCGGTTACTAGGTGTTCACCATATGAATGATTTTTATCTCTATGTATGGGATGTGTATTGAAATATGAAATCTTGTGGTCTATTGTTACGATTTGATATATATAGGTTAAACCTATAACTCACCAACATTTTTGTTGACGTTTAAAGCATGTTTATTCTCAGGTGAATATTAAGAGCTTCCGCTGTTGTATACTAAAATAAGGACAAGATTTGGAGTCCATGTTTGTATGATATTGTGTAAAAACTGCATTCAAGAAACATATGTCGATGTAATATATTTCTATTGTAAACCATTATGTAATGGTCGTGTGTAAACAGTATATTTTAGATTATCATTATTTGTTAATCTACGTAATGTTTTTAAAACCTTTATTGATAAAATAAAGGTTATGGTTGTTTTAAAAATGAATGTAGTCTTTGAAAAACGTCTCATATAGAGGTCAAAACCTCGCAACGAAATCAATTAATATGGAACGTTTATAATCAATATGAACGGGACATTTCAGTTGGTATCCGAGCGTTGGTCTTAGAGAACTAGAAAATTTGCATTAGTGTGTCTTATCGAGTTTGTTAGGATGCATTAGTGAGTCTGGACTTCGACCGTGTTTTCTTTAAAAATGATTGCTTAACATTTTTGTTGGAAACTATATATTATTAACATGTAAATATTATGTGATATATTAATCTCTTAACATGTTTGATATTGTGTAATAGATGTCTACCTCTAGCAAAAATCTCATTGACTCACCTAATAATAACGAAGAGTCGAATATATATTGGCAAGATTCACAAGTTCCCGAAGAACCGGAAAAAGAGGAAACGGAACCGGAAGAAGAGGAACCGGAAGAAGAGGAACCAGAAGAAGAGGAACCGGAAGAAGAAGAGGTTCCGGAGGGGGGAATATTAGGAACCACAGAAAACCGGTCAAATAAAAGGAAATCCTCAACCAATGGACCAAAGTTAATAATGGTCAATGGTGTTTCCGCTAAGGAAGCAAAATATTGGGAAAATTACCAATTTTCCGATGAATCGGATCCTGATGAGGATTCCGATGATGTTATAGAAATTACCCCGACCCAATTTAATGAGGCAAAAGAAAATAATAAGGGAAAAGGTATCAAAATAGAGAAATCTGATTCCGACCCCGATGAACTTTATATGTACCGTCAACACCCGTATTTTCAATATCGTGACAATAACCCGGGAACCTCTAAACCACCAGGTTTTTCTAAACCAATGTGGAAAATGACGACTCGTATCAGAGGAACATCATATATCCCTAGAAGATTAGGAAAAAGAACCAAGTCCGAAGAAGAAGAAACCAGTGATTCAGATTAGAGGGGTGTGAGCATGTTGTGTAATAAATGTATTGTAGTGTGCTTTTACTTTTATGTTCTATGTAAAAATTGCTTGTATTGTTTGTTATTACGAATCTAATCCTTGTCTATTTTACAGTATAAAAATAAAATGGACGTTAAGGGTTAAGAACCTATTTTGACTCAACATATCCCAACATAGGATTTCGTGAATTAGAAAGAGCTTCTAACATGCAACATAAAGAAGCATGTTATGCTTACGGGTTAGTGATGTTCGCTTCTTACCAAAGTGAAAAAAAGAACATCGGATTGCAGCTTTTAAATAAAACTTTTCCACAAGTGACGGATTCAGTAGTTGGGGTGAGAAACAAGGTTTTTAGATTATTACGGGGCTGTTGGACATTACGAAACCCTCGTCCTTTTGACGACATTACAATATGCTGCCTAGCCAATGGTCATAAAGGTTATTTTCCACAAGACCAAGGATGGAAAGTCGTCTTAGTAAAACCAGAATGCATGACTTGTTTTTGGACTTATGAATTACGTGTCTTTATTTTCTTTGCTGAACAACTTGCGTATTAACTAGATTTATCTTCAAAACTGTCCTGTATCATAGTGTACTATATTTCATGTTATATGTAATATAGCGAAGTTGTAAGTTTGAAGAATATTTGTATGTGATATATTATTATAATCAGTTTTTCATATGGAATTGTAGTAGTTGAATTGTATATTAGCTACTAAGTATGAACTTAACGGGTAGGTAGTACCCGAATTTAAACTTATAAAACGCTAATATGAAGAAAAAGCTTTTATAAATGAGTTCATATTATGCTACGAGATACTATTGACTACTCTTAATATTCTGTATTATTAACTTGTTTCATTTGACTCTTTTGAAGGAAATGGCACCGACTACTCGACACACCTTGAATATGAGCGAAGAGGAATTTCATGCCTTTCTTGCTTCAAACATAGCCGCAGTACAGACGGCACTACATACCAACAATAACTCTGAATCTAGAAATACAGCTAACGGCGCAAGAAATCGTGTAGGATGCTCCTACAAGGAATTCACTGCCTGCAAACCTTCAGAATTTGATGGGACCGAAGGACCAATCGGATTGAAACGGTGGACCGAGAAAGTTGAATTAGTGTTTGCTATAAATAAGTGTGCTGAAGGAGACAAAGTGAAGTACGCTACGCATACCTTCACAGGTATTGCGTTAACATGGTGGAATACCTATCTAGAGCAAGTGGGACAAGATGCTGCTTACGCGCTACCGTGGTCAGCATTCAAGCACTTGATGAACGAGAAGTACCATCCGAGAACCGAGGTCAATAAGCTCAAGTCAGAACTTAGAGGGTTACGAACACAGGGATTCGATATTACTTCGTACGAAAGACGATTGCCTATTATGTCCGAGAGCATTCGAAGATGAGGAAGAGAAGATCGACGCATTTGTGAAAGGGATACTGGAGAGAATCCAAGAAGATATAAGTTCACACGAGCCTGCCTCCATACAAAAGGCATGTATAATGGCTCACAAACTAGTGAACCAGATTGAGGGAAGAATTAAAGAACAGGCGGCCGAAGAGGCCAACGTGAAGTTAGTCAAAAGAAAGTGGGAGGAAAACGGTGATAAGAGTCACCAAAACAACAATAACTATCCCAACAATCGCAACATCAATCGGAACTACAACAAACGGCACAACAACAACAACAACTACAATAATCATCCCAACAACAATAACAACCGCAACAACAACAACAATCAGAAGCAGCTATGCCAAAGGTGTGAAAAGTATCACTCGGGGTTCTGCACCAAATTTTGCAACAAGTGTAAAAGAAATGGTCATAGCACGGCGAAGTGTGAGGTCTACAGACCAGGGGTTAATAGAACGAAAGGAACAAATGGTGTCGGAACGAGTAATGGCGGAGAAAGTAGTGTCGAAGCAAGTTATGCCAATGTAGTTTGTTATAAATGTGGAAAACCGGGCCACATTATTAGAAATTTCCCGAACCAGGAGAACACGAATGGACAATGCCGCAGAAGAGTTTTCAATATTAATGCGGCAGAGGCACAGGAAGACCCGGAGCTTATTACAGGTACGTTTCTTATTGACAATAAATCTGCTTACGTTTTATTTGATTCGGGTGCGGATAGAAGCTATATGAGTAGAGATTTTTGTGCTAAATTAAGTTGTCTATTGACGCCGTTGGATAGTAAATTTTTACTCGAATTAGCAAACGGAAAATTAATTTCAGCAGATTATATATGCCGGAATCGAGAAATTAAACTGGGTAGCGAAATATTTAAGATTGATTTGATACCAGTAGAGTTAGGGAGTTTTGATGTAATAGTTGGCATGGACTGGCTGAAGGAGATGAAAGCAAAGATCGTATGTTACAAAAATGCAATTCGCATTGTACGAGAAGAAGGAGAACCCTTAATGGTGTACGGAGAAAAGGGCAACACGAAGCTACATCTTATTAGTAATTTGAAGGCACAAAAACTAATAAGAAAAGGTTGCTATGTTGTTCTAGCACACGTCGAGAGAGTACAAACTGAAGAAAAGAGCATTAATGATGTTCCCGTCGCAAAAGAATTTCCCGATGTATTTCCAAAAGAATTACCGGGACTACCTCCACATCGATCTGTTGAATTTCAAATAGATCTTGTACCAGGAGCTGCACCAATAGCTCGTGCTCCTTACAGACTCGCACCCAACGAGATGAAAGAACTGCAAAGCCAACTGCAAGAACTATTAGAACGTGGTTTCATTCGACCAAGCACATCACCATGGGGAGCTCCTGTTTTGTTTGTCAAGAAGAAGGATGGTACATTTCGGTTGTGTATTGACTACAGAGAGTTGAATAAACTTACCATCAAAAACCGTTATCCACTGCCGAGAATTGACGACTTATTTGATCAACTACAAGGCTCATCGGTTTATTCGAAAATCGATTTACGTTCTGGATATCATCAAATGCGAGTAAAGGAGGATGATATTCCAAAAACTGCTTTTAGGACGCGTTATGGTCATTACGAGTTTATGGTTATGCCGTTTGGATTGACTAACGCACCAGCTGTGTTCATGGACCTTATGAACCGAGTGTGTGGGCCATATCTTGACAAGTTTGTCATTGTTTTCATTGATAACATACTTATTTACTCAAAGAATGATCAAGAGTACGAAGAACATTGAGAAAAGTGCTAGAAGTATTGAGGAAAGAAAAATTGTACGCTAAGTTTTCAAAGTGTGCATTTTGGTTGGAAGAAGTTCAATTCCTCGGTCACATAGTGAATAAAGAAGGTATCCAGGTGGACCCGGCAAAGATCGAAACCGTTGAAAAGTGGGAAACCCCAAAAACTCCGAAGCATATACGTCAATTTTTAGGATTGGCTGGTTACTACAGAAGATTCATCCAAGATTTCTCCAAAATAGCAAAACCCTTGACTGCATTAATGCATAAAGGGAAGAAATTTGAATGGAAGGATGAACAAGAGAAGGCATTTTAGTTATTGAAGAAAAAGCTAACTACGGCACCTATATTGTCATTGCCTGAAGGGAATGATGATTTTGTGATTTATTGTGACGCATCAAAGCAAGGTCTCGGTTGTGTATTAATGCAACGAACGAAGGTAATTGCTTATGCGACTAGACAATTGAAGATTCACGAGCAAAATTATACAACTCACGATTTGGAATTGGGTGCTGTTGTTTTTGCATTAAAGACTTGGAGACATTATTTATATGGGGTCAAAAGTATTATATATACCGACCACAAAAGTCTCCAACATATATTTAATCAGAAGCAACTGAATATGAGACAACGCAGGTGGATTGAACTGTTGAATGATTATGATTTTGAGATTCGATACCACCCGGGGAAGGCAAATGTGGTAGCCGACGCTTTGAGTAGAAAGGACAGAGAACCTATACGGGTAAAAGCTATGAATATAATTATTCGTACTAACCTTATTACTCAAATAAAGGAGGCGCAACAGGGGGTTGTAAAAGAAGGAAAGTTGAAGAATGAGATACCCAAAGGATCAGAGAAACATCTTAATATTCGGGAAGACGGAACCCGATATAGGGCTGATAGAATTTGGGTACCAAGGTTTGGAGATGTGAGAGAAATGGTACTTAAAGAAGTACATAAAACCAGATATTCAATATATCCCGGAGCGGGGAAGATGTATAAAGATCTCAAGAAACACTTTTGGTGGCCGGGTATGAAAGCCGATATTGCTAAATATGTAGGAGAATGTTTGACGTGTTCTAAGGTCAAAGCTGAACATCAGAAACCATCAGGTCTACTACAACAAACTGAAATCCCGGAATGGAAATGGTGTAATGACCCGCACTTTTTCGATCGTTCTATACTTATAAGATTAATATTTATATAAATTAAACCTTACCAACATGATAAGCAATCCAAATTGTTGAGATTTATGTTTCCGAAAAGAGTTTTACACAACGTTTGACCGTCTAGTTTGACCGATGATATCACGAACTATACAATATATGATAATTATATGTTTGTGTATATATATGTATATATACATATTTAACATGATTAATGAATGTTTTAATATCTCATTTTATATTAATAACAATAAGTTATAAGTATATTATGAAACTACTAACTTAAGTTTTCAAAACGATAACCATACGTAACGTTATTTGACATAAATACTTATAACCTATAATGTTTATACATATATCGTATATGTAATGTATTTAATCACTTTTAAGGACTTAAATACATAAAATCATATAAGTGTATTCACAAAAGATAGCTATATTTGAATCCTCATTCTATTTTTCACAAGATTTCTATACGTATATCTAGAGTATATGTACTCGTATCATACCTAACTTCTATACGTATTTACTATTGGTATATACACATCAAATCACCACCTAACTAGCCCTTGTTACTGCCCTAAGGTAGAGGTAATTGCTTTTGTATGATTGTTTGACAAATACACAAGATTACAAGCTTAAAATTTTGTCCTTGCTCCCCCATTTGTCACGTTTTTAAGGACCAACACCAAACCATTTTTAGCTCACCATTCTTACTCTTAAACCACTCTCTAATTCACCTACTTACAAGTTCTAAGAACTCCATAATCATTCAGCAAGAAACCTTGAAGATCTAACCATAGAAACAAGCTTTAAACACCATAAGAAAACCCTTACAAAAACACTTCAAGAATTCTTCCAAGAACACAAACTTACTTCCAATCTTTCATCCAATTCCATCACCCTTTTGGTTCTAGGTTCTTACTCCTCTTTTACAGCAACCTTGTCCAAGGAACTTGAGGTAGTAACTATGTTCATAACCTTATTCGATTCATATATATATAGCTATCTTATTTTGTGGTATAAAATTTTAACAACAAGAACATAGTTTGAATGTTTTTAAACTTGTTTGCAAACTAAATAGATCCTTCTAACTTAACTTTTAAAATACTTCAAGACCTGTAATATATCTTAAATATATGCTAATTTAACAAGGTTTAACTTGGTTTTTCAAAGAACACCTTAAAAACTGTTTTTACGACGTCGGAGTGTAACCGGGGGCTGTTTTGGGTTGGATAATTAAAAACCATCTTAAACTTTGAATTGGAGGTTTATTTTCTGGAAAAATGATTTTTACTATGAATATGTTAACGCATAAAAATTTTATGATTTAACTCAAAGTATAAGTATTTTTAGAAAAATAATCATTTAAGGTTGTTTACATGATGGAAAATGATTAACTTCATAAGTTTCACCAAAGTTTGACCTAAGACCTGTGATTTCGAATACAAACTAAGGTATTTACAGTTCATATTCTTAAAGAGGGACTCGATCCAAGGAAGTGGCAAGTTGAACCAACGAAAACGGAGTTGTAACGAAGAAACTATGACCAAAACGAAATCGGATATCCAAGACTAATTTAGCTACGTGATTAATTGGAAAAAAATTAAATAAATCACATCTTTCTAAAATAACATGATATTTTATATATATGTACTCATAATTTAATTTTATATGGTTCAGGATCACCCGTAAACAATACGAGAAGATTAATCATAAGATCCCATGATTGTACGCAACACGTCATTTGACAACACCGGTACTTTATGTACGCAACACGTCATTTGACAACACCGGTACCGTGGGTCAAGATTAATCTCGACCAATACATATACGATGGGGTTTTTATTTATTTCATTGGGGGTTTATTAATCACCTAAAAATGAACCATTTAAAATTGAATTACTAACATCGAACTGCTAACTACGGACTAAGGAATTATTAAAAGTATTATAAGTATATATATGTGACGATTGTTTAAAAAGAAAAGGTATTGATATATTATATATGGTTAGGTTTGTGATATCAATCGGAGACCAAGTCAAAATTACATATCTTCAAGACGAAAGTGAGTATATAGTCCCACTTTTAAACTCTAAATATTTCGGGATGAGAATACATGTATTTTATGTTTTACGATATGGACACAAGTAACTGAAAAATATATTCTACGTTGAGTTGTACCACTGGCATACTTCCCTGTAGCTTGGTAACTGTTATTTACAGCGGTATTGTAAACGCGAATCCTGTTGATAGATCTATCGGGCCTGACAACCCCAACCGGACTGGACGACCAGTATTCAACGGTTGCACAGTACTTCGTTTCGTGACTACACTTGGTACGGTGTAGTAAGATTTCATAATAAAGGGAATATGCGACGTGATTAAATGTTAAGTATGGTTACCAAGTGCTCAACCACTTAGAATATTTTTATTAAAATGTTTACATATGAAATCTTGTGGTCTACATTTATACCGCTGCCGGCATTAAACCTATATCTCACCAACTTTATGTTGACGTTTTAAACATGTCTATTCTCAGGTGATAATTAGAAGCTTCCGCTGCAACATGTTGAATTTAAACAAGATCTTGAGTATGCATATTTGTGTCAAAAATTAAACTGCATATCGGAGGATTTGTAATGTAAAATATGCTAGAAATCGTATTGTTATCATCACATGTAAAGTTTGTAAGTCTAAGATTATCGCTAAATGATAATCATCTTTTTATTGTCTAAAGCTTGTATTAAAATAAGAGTTATGGTTTGTAATGTAAAATAAATGCAGTTGTTCTTTTAAAAATGTCGCATTTAGAGGTCAATACCTCGCAATGAAATCATACGTTATCTAACCCGTTCTTATGGTTAAGGACGGGTTATGACATGTGGTATCAGAGCGGTGGTCTTAGCGAACCAGGTTTGCATTAGTGTGTCTAACTGATAAGTCGTTAGGATACATTAGTAAGTCTGGACTTTGACCGGGTCTGATTTAAAAACCATTGCTTATCATTGTTGGTTAAAATTTATATGTAAATATTATGTAGTACTAATGGGTTAGTTGTTGTGTGATAGATGTCGGGCTCAAAACTTGTCATCACGTTCAGCGACTCCGAACCAGAATCTTCAGATGGTGTTCCAGTCATTAACCTATCCGATGACGAAAATAATATCTTTGGGGAAGACTCACAAATTCCGGATGAACCGACTATAGAGAACCCGGAAAGTGAACCCGAGGAGGAAAGTGAACCCGAGGAAGAAATACAGGAAATTACAAAAGACGAGTTCGAACTAGGAAAGAAACGAAAGGCTAATGAATTAGAAAATTCAAATCCCGAGTTTAGTAAGGATGATGTGGCACCAACTCCACTAGACACTACCACCCCTATTCCCGCTATTCCTATTCGTTCTATCCCGGCATCCAGTTCTTCAGTCCCACAGCCAAAATATAGGCAGACAGCCAGGATAAGCGTTAAGCGATTCTTTGAACCTAAACGTCCTAGAAAATAGACCAAACGATGCGCTGCCGTATTAAACCATGGGATCATATAATGTTTTGTATAATATTATTAGTGTGGTTTGTTTAATGTTCGATGTAAGATAAGCATATGTAAAATAGTGAAGTGTGAAATGCAATAATTTTCCATGGTTAAGTATTATTTAGATGGTAGTAATTGATTCTGTACTAAGCTATTAAGTATGGACATTAACGGGTAGGTACTACCCTAGATATAATTATAAAACGCTAATAAGAAGAAAAGGCTTTTATAATAATACCTGGTTCATATTATTAATAAGCTATAATGTACTGTAAATATACACTACATCTATAATATTCCATGTGAATAATTATTTTCTTTTCATTCTTATAGAAGAATATGGCGCGATTGAACCGAATGACGGAACAAGAAATCCAGGAACTCATCAATCAGCGAGTGAACGACAGAATGTTATGGTTCGAGGCTGCAAGAGGTGCTGCAGTTAACCCAAATCCTCGTGTGGGGTGCACTTACAAAACTTTTCAAGCTTGCAAGCCCTCATCATTCAGTGGAACAGAAGGACCGATCGGTTTAACCCGGTGGATAGAAAAGATGGAGACTGTGTTTAAAATCAGTGGTTGTGTTGAAAAGGACATGACCAAGTATGCATCGTGCACTTTACAAGATAGTGCACTCACGTGGTGGAAAAATTATGTGAAGGCTGTAGGAGGAGATGTAGCTTATGATACTCCTTGGGAAGAATTCAAAACAATGTTAATCAACGAGTATTGTCCAAGGAACGAGGTTAGAAAGTTGGAAGATGAATTACGAAGCCTGAAGGTTGTTGGTACTGAAATCACCAACTACAATCAGCGATTCATGGAATTAGTTTTGCTATGTCCTGAATTGGTTCCAACCGAAGAACGGAAGATTGAAATGTACAAAGATGGTTTGCCCAAAAAGGTCAAGGCAAATGTTACAGCATCGAAACCTAAGACAATTCATGAAGCTATAACCATGGCAAACGAGCTAATGGATCAGGTCATCATGGATAAGAAAGTATCCAATACTGATGTGAAGGTATCAGGTAACAAAAGAAAGTGGAATGGAAATTATGATCGAGGTAACCAACAACAATCTTTTAAGAAACAAGAAATCACGCAAGGTGCGGGTAGTGGTTTAAGCTTTGGTTATAAAGGACAAAATCCTTTATGCAACCGATGCCACAAACATCACTCTGGTTACTGTAATGTGGTATGCAACAAATGTAATCGAAAGGGTCATCTTGCTGAAGATTGTAGGGCTCTCGTTACAAATACAAATGGTACCAAGACTCCTGCCACCAATGCAAATAGAACTGCTTTGGCTACCATTACTTGTTTTGGGTGTGGGAAACAAGGTCACTATAAGAGCCAGTGCCCGAATCCAGAGAAGAATATCGGACCTGCAAGTGGGAGAGCATTTGTTATTAATGCTAGAGAGGCATGTGAAGACCCGGAGCTTGTTACGGGTACGTTTACCATTAATAACTTATCCGCATCTATTATATTTGATACTGGTGCTGATAGAAGTTACGTGTGTAGAGACTTTCACGCTAAATTGAATTGTTCATCATTACCTCTAGATGCTAAGTACATGATTGAGTTAGCTAATGGTAAACTAATTAAAGCCGATAAAATTTGCCGTGATTGTAAAATAAATTTAGCCGGAGAAACATTTAAGATTGATTTGATACCCGTAGAATTAGGAAGTTTTGATGTAATAATCAGCATGGACTGGATGTCCAAAATAGGAGCTAAAGTTGTGTGCGCCAAGAAGGCAATTCGCATTCCTCGTAAGGATAAAACGCCAGTAATGATTTATGGAGAGAAGGGTAACTCAAAGCTAAAACTCATTAGTTATTTGAAAGCTCATAAGTGCTTGAAGAAAGGGTGCTATGCTATCTTAGCACATGTTAATAAAGTCAAAAAGAAAGAAAAAGAGAAGTGCATCAATGACGTGCCTGTGGCAAGAGATTTTCCTGAAGTATTTCCGGAAGAGTTGCCGGGATTACCTCCATTTAGATCTGTAGAATTTCAAATAGATCTTGTACCAGGAGCTGCACCGGTTGCCCGTGCTCCATATAGACTTGCACCGTCCGAGTTAAAAGAACTTCAGAGTCAGTTAAAAGAATTACTGGATCGTGGATTCATACGACCAAGTACTTCACCGTGGGGAGCTCCAATTTTATTCGTCAAGAAGAAAGACGGATCTTTCCGAATGTGTATAGATTATCGTGAATTAAATAAGTTAACTATCAAGAATCGGTATCCACTACCAAGAATTGACGACTTATTTGATCAACTCCAAGGATCATGTGTGTACTCGAAAATTGACCTAAGATCGGGCTATCATCAATTACGTGTCAAAGAAGAAGATATACCGAAAACTGCTTTTCGGACACGCTACGGTCATTACGAATTTTTGGTCATGCCGTTTGGATTGACGAATGCGCCAGCTGTATTCATGGACCTCATGAATCGAGTTTGTAGTCCATATTTAGATAAGTTTGTTATCGTTTTCATTGATGAGATTCTTATCTATTCCAAGAGTGAGTAAGAGCATGAGCAGCATTTAAGGTTGATATTAGAGTTATTGAGAAAAGAACAGCTATACGCTAAATTTTCTAAGTGTGCTTTCTGGTTGAAAGAAGTGCAATTTCTTGGCCACGTTGTAAGTAGCAAAGGAATTCAGGTTGATCCAGCAAAAATTGAAGCCATTGAAAAATGGGAGACTCCTAAGACACCAATGCAGATACGCCAATTTTTGGGTTTAGCCGGTTATTATAGAAGGTTTATTCAAGATTTTTCCCGAATAGCTAAGCCGTTGACAGCGTTAACGCAAAAAGGGAAGAAATATGAATGGACTTCTGAGCAGGAGAGTGCATTTCAATTACTGAAAAAGAAGTTGACTACGGCGCCTATTTTATCGTTACCAGAAGGGAACGATGATTTTGAAATATATTGTGACGCTTCGCGACAAGGTTTTGGTTGCGTTCTTATGCAACGGAAGAAAGTTATTGCATACGCATCCTGACAATTAAAGATTCACGAGCGGAATTATACGACGCATGATCTAGAATTGGGAGCAGTCGTGTTTGCATTGAAAATATGGAGACACTACTTGTATGGGGTTAAATGCACTGTGTTTACTGATCATAAAAGCCTTCAACATATTTTTGATCAGAAACAGCTGAACATGAGGCAACGTAGGTGGGTCGAGTTAATAAATGACTATGATTGTGAAATTCGTTATCATCCCGGGAAAGCGAACGTGGTGGCCGACGCTCTAAGCAGAAAGGAACGAGAACCAATTCGAGTACGAGCGATGAACATAAAAATTCGCATGAATCTCAACTCACAAATCAAAGAAGTTCAACGAGAAGCACTTACTAAAGAAAATATAGGAAATGAAATAATGAAGAAGTATGAGAAGCAACTCGTTATACGGGAAGATGGAATTCGATATTTTGCAAACCGTATTTGGGTACCGAAGTTGGGTGGATTAAGGAAGTTGATATTGAATGAGGCACATAAGACAAGATACTCGATACATCCTGGAGTTGGAAAGATGTACCAAGATTTTAAGACACATTATTGGTGGCCTAATTTAAAGACAGACGTTGCAACATATGTTGGGGAATGTTTAACTTGTTCCAAAGTCAAAGCTGAACACCAGAAGCTGTCAGGGTTACTTCAACAACCAGAAATCCCAGAATGGAAATGGGATGGTATTACCATGGATTTCATCACGAAGTTACCAAAGACTGCCTGGGGATACGACACCATTTGGGTGATTGTTGATCGTCTCACCAAGTCTGCACATTTCTTACCTATAAAGGAAACGGATAGAATGGAGAAACTATTACGATTGTATATAAAGGAAGTTGTTTCAAGGCATGGAATACCTATTTCCATTATATCCGATCGTGATAGTAGATTTACATCAAAGTTCTGGCAATCACTACAGGAGGCCCTAGGAACTCGTTTGGATATGAGTACCGCGTATCATCCGCAAACCGACGGGCAGAGTGAAAGAACTATTCAGACTCTTGAAGACATGCTCAGGGCATGTGTGATCGATTTTGGAAACGGATGGGATAAATATCTACCATTAGCAGAATTCTCGTATAATAATAGTTATCATGCGAGCATTAAAGCTGCGCCATTCGAAGCATTGTACAGAAGGAAGTGTAGATCTCCTATTTGTTGGAATGAAGTAGGAGATCGACAATTAACTGGTCCCGAGATCATACACGAAACGACTGAGAAGATAGTACAAATCAAGGAGAGATTGAAAATAGCCCGTAGTCGCCAAAAGAGCTACGCCGATGTTCGAAGGAAACCATTAGAGTTTCAGATCGGTGACATGGTTATGTTAAAGGTGTCACCGTGGAAAGGTGTAATACTCTTCGGAAAAAGGGGTAAACTGAACCCAAGATATGTAGGCCCGTTCAAGATTATCGAACGCATTGGACCGGTAGCTTATCGACTCGAGTTACCACAACAACTCGCCGGAGTACATAATACATTTCACATCTCAAACCTTAAGAAGTGTCTTGCAAAGGAAGACCTCACCATTCCTCTTGAAGAAATCCATGTCGACGAGAAACTACAATTCATCGAAGAACCAATCGAAATCATGGATCGTGAAGTTAAACGGCTCAAGCAGAGCAACATACCGATCGTTAAGGTTCGTTGGAATGCTCGAAGGGGTCCCGAGTTTACTTGGGAACGAGAGGATCAAATGAAACAAAAATATCCACACTTGTTTTCCGATGACGCAAAATAGGTACAATTTTAAAATTTCGGGACGAAATTTATTTAACGGGTAGGTGCTGTAATGACCCGCACTTTTTCGATCGTTCTATACTTATAAGATTAATATTTATATAAATTAAACCTTACCAACATGATAAGAAATCCAAATTGTTGAGATTTATGTTTCCAAAAAGAGTTTTACACAACGTTTGACCGTCTAGTTTGACCGATGATATCACGAACTATACAATATATGATAATTATACGTTTGTGTATATATATGTATATATACATATTTAACATGATTAATGAATGTTTTAATATCTCATTTTGTATTAATAACAATAAGTTATAAGTATATTATGAAACTACTAACTTAAGTTTTCAAAACGATAACCATACGTAACGTTATTTGACATAAATACTTATAACCTATAATGTTTATACATATATCGTATATGTAATGTATTTAATCACTTTTAAGGACTTAAATACATAAAATCATATAAGTGTATTCACAAAAGATAGCTATATTTGAATCCTCATTCTATTTTTCACAAGATTTCTATACGTATATCTAGAGTATATGTACTCGTATCATACCTAACTTCTATACGTATTTACTATTGGTATATACACATCAAATCACCACCTAACTAGCCCTTGTTACTGCCCTAAGGTAGAGGTAATTGCTTTTGTATGATTGTTTAACAAATACACAAGATTACAAGCTTAAAATTTTGTCCTTGCTCCCCCCTTTGTCACGTTTTTAAGGACCAACACCAAACCATTTTTAGCTCACCATTCTTACTCTTAAACCACTCTCTAATTCACCTACTTACAAGTTCTAAGAACTCCATAATCATTCAGCAAGAAACCTTGAAGATCTAACCATAGAAACAAGCTTTAAACACCATAAGAAAACCCTTACAAAAACACTTCAAGAATTCTTCCAAGAACACAAACTTACTTCCAATCTTTCATCCAATTCCATCACCCTTTTGGTTCTAGGTTCTTACTCCTCTTTTACAGCAACCTTGTCCAAGGAACTTGAGGTAGTAACTATGTTCATAACCTTATTCGATTCATATATATATAGCTATCTTATTTTGTGGTATAAAATTTTAACAACAAGAACATAGTTTGAATGTTTTCAAACTTGTTTGCAAACTAAATAGATCCTTCTAACTTAACTTTTAAAATACTTCAAGACCTGTAATATATCTTAAATATATGCTAATTTAACAAGGTTTAACTTGGTTTTTCAAAGAACACCTTAAAAACTGTTTTTACGACGTCGGAGTGTAACCGGGGGCTGTTTTGGGTTGGATAATTAAAAACCATCTTAAACTTTGAATTGGAGGTTTATTTTCTGGAAAAATGATTTTTACTATGAATATGTTAACGCATAAAAATTTTATGATTTAACTCAAAGTATAAGTATTTTTAGAAAAATAATCATTTAAGGTTGTTTACATGATGGAAAATGATTAACTTCATAAGTTTCACCAAAGTTTGACCTATGACCTGTGATTTCGAATACAAACTAAGGTATTTACAGTTCATATTCTTAAAGAGGGACTTGATCCAAGGAAGTGGCAAGTTGAACCAACGAAAACGGAGTTTTAACGAAGAAACTATGACCAAAACGAAATCGGATATCCAAGACTAATTTAGCTACGTGATTAATTGGAAAAAAATTAAATAAATCACATCTTTCTAAAATAACATGATATTTTATATATATGTACTCATAATTTAATTTTATATGGTTCAGGATCACCCGTAAACAATACGAGAAGATTAATCATAAGATCCCATGATTGTACGCAACACGTCATTTGACAACACCGGTACTTTATGTACGCAACACGTCATTTGACAACACCGGTACCGTGGGTCAAGATTAATCTCGACCAATACATATACGATGGGGTTTTTATTTATTTCATTGGGAGTTTATTAATCACCTAAAAATGAACCATTTAAAATTGAATTACTAACATCGAACTGCTAACTACGGACTAAGGAATTATTAAAAGTATTATAAGTATATATATGTGACGATTGTTTAAAAAGAAAAGGTATTGATATATTATATATGGTTAGGTTTGTGATATCAATCGGAGACCAAGTCAAAATTACATATCTTCAAGACGAAAGTGAGTATATAGTCCCACTTTTAAACTCTAAATATTTCGGGATGAGAATACATGTATTTTATGTTTTACGATATGGACACAAGTAACTGAAAAATATATTCTACGTTGAGTTGTACCACTGGCATACTTCCCTGTAGCTTGGTAACTGTTATTTACAGCGGTATTGTAAACGCGAATCCTGTTGCTAGATCTATCGGGCCTGACAACCCCAACCGGACTGGACGACCAGTATTCAACGGTTGCACAGTACTTCGTTTCGTGACTACACTTGGTACGGTGTAGTAAGATTTCATAATAAAGGGAATATGCGACGTGATTAAATGTTAAGTATGGTTACCAAGTGCTCAACCACTTAGAATATTTTTATTAAAATATTTACATATGAAATCTTGTGGTCTACATTTATACCGCTGCCGGCATTAAACCTATATCTCACCAACTTTATGTTGACGTTTTAAACATGTCTATTCTCAGGTGATAATTAGAAGCTTCCGCTGCAACATGTTGAATTTAAACAAGATCTTGAGTATGCATATTTGTGTCAAAAATAAAACTGCATATCGGAGGATTTGTAATGTAAAATATGCTAGAAATCGTATTGTTATCATCACATGTAAAGTTTGTAAGTCTAAGATTATCGCTAAACGATAATCATCTTTTTATTGTCTAAAGCTTGTATTAAAATAAGAGTTATGGTTTGTAATGTAAAATAAATGCAGTTGTTCTTTTAAAAATGTCGCATATAGAGGTCAATACCTCGCACTGAAATCATACGTTATCTAACCCGTTCTTATGGTTAAGGACGGGTTATGACAAATGGGAAAACATTACCATGGATTTCATTACTAAATTGCCAAGGACTGCAAGTGGTTATGATACTATTTGGGTAATAGTTGATCGTCTCACCAAGTCAGCACACTTCCTGCCAATGAGAGAAGATGAAAAAATGGAGAAGTTGGCGCGATTGTATTTGAAGGAGGTTGTCTCCAGACATGGAATACCCGTCTCTATTATCTCTGATAGGGATGGTAGATTTGTTTCAAGGTTCTGGCAGATGTTGCAACAAGCATTGGGGACTCGTCTAGACATGAGTACTGCCTATCATCCACAAACTGATGGGCAGAGCAATGCTTGAAGACATGCTACGAGCATGTGTTATTGATTTCGGAAATAGTTGGGATCGACACCTACCGTTAAAAGAATTTTCCTACAACAACAGTTATCATTCAGTATTGAGATAGCGCCGTTTGAGGCACTTTATGGTAGAAAGTGCAGGTCTCTGATTTGTTGGAATGAAGTGGGGGATAGACAGATTACGGGTCCGGAGATAATACAAGAAACTACCGAGAAAATCATCTAAATTCAACAACGATTGAAAACCGCCCAGAGTCAACAAAAGAGCTACGCGGACAGTAAAAGAAAAGATATAGAGTTTGAAATTAGAGAAATGGTCATGCTTAAGGTTTCACCTTGGAAAGGCATTGTTCGATTTGGTAAATGGGGGAAACTAAATCCAAGGTACATTGGACCATTCAAGATTAAAGATCGTGTCGGACCAGTAGCTTACCAACTGGAGCTACCTCAACAACTCGCGACTGTACATAACACTTTCCACGTCTCGAATTTGAAGAAATGTTTTGCTAAAGAAGATCTCACTATTCCGTTGGACGAAATCTAAATCAATGAAAAACTTTAATTCATTGAAGAACCCGTCGAAATAATGGATCGTGAGGTTAAGAGACTTAAGTAAAACAAGATACCGATTATTAAGGTTTGATGGAATGCTCGTAGAGGACCCGAGTTCACCTGGGAGCGTGAAGATCAGATGAAGAAGAAATTCCCGCATCTATTTCCAGAAGTTTCGTCAACACCTTCAACAGCTTAAAATTTCGGGACGAAATTTATTTAACGGTAGGTACTGTAGTGACCCGAATTTTTCCATATTTATATATATTAATTGAGATTGATATTTACATGACTAAATGTTTCCAACATGTTAAGCAGTCAAACTTGTTATGACTTGATTAAATGAAATAAGTTTCATATAGACAATTGATCTCCCAAGTTGACCGGCGATTCACGAACGTTACAAAATTGTAAAAACTACATGTTGTGGTATATATAGACATATATATATGGTTTACATAAGATTATGATGATTAAGTATCTCACTAAATATATTAACAATGTGTGATATTGTCACACCCCCAAATTAGGGCCTAGGGTATTTGTGACTAATTATATCAAATCACAGTTGTATAAACGAGAACGACTCTATATGAGACGTTTTGAATAAAACATTTATTAATAAAACAGCGGAAGCATTAAAATTTTTACATCAAATTTAAACTGAAATAATAATAATAGTCTTAATGCAAAGTAAATGTAATGAAATGAAGACTCCATGTAGCAGCATTCAATTCATCAGGTAGCAATCATGACAATCATCTTATTCGTCACCTGAGACAAAACATGCTTAAAGTGTCAACCAAAAAGGTTGGTGAGTTCATTAGTTTATCAAAATCAATCATTTCCGTTATAATAATAGGCCACAAGATTTCAGTTTCATAAATATCCGTACACTAGCAAGTGTATAAAAGCATTCTATAAGTTGTAGGCACCCGGTAACAAGCCTTAACGTTCATGTTTTACCCTCTGAAGTACACCAGATCAGGTGTGTTTAAAATAACCTCGAAGTACTAAAGCATCCCATAGTCAGGATGGGGTTTGTCAGGCCCAATAGATCTATCTTTAGGATTCGCGCCTACCGTACATAGACAAGTAGTTTAATGTTACCAAGCTAAGGGTATATTTCTGGTTTAAACCCACGTAGAATTAGTTTTAGTACTTGTGCATATTTCGTAAAACATTTATAAAAACAACGCATGTATTCTCAGTCCCAAAAATATATATAAAAGGGAGCAAATGAAACTCACCTTAAATAGCAGTTGAAGTATTCCACGCAAGAAAGGAAAGTAAAGCAAGTAAATGACCGAGATATCAACTAGAAGTAGTTCTTTAAGAGAGAAATGAGAGATTAAGGTGTAAGTTTGAAATGAGAAATGTATGTGGTATTTATAGTTGAAAATGTTAGGTAAAAAAAAATTAAAATAAAATAAGTAAATCTTAAAAGTTAAAATAAGAAAAATTATTTTGTATTTTTATTAAAAGTAAATCTTAAAAGTTAAAATAAGAAAAAGTAGTTTGTATTTTTTTTAAAAGTAAAATCTTAAAAGTTAAAATAAGAAAAAGTATTTTGTATTTTTATTAAAAGTAAATTTTAAAAGTTAAAATAAGAAAAAGTAGTTTGTATTTTTATTAAAAGTAAAATCTTAAAAGTTAAAATAAGAAAAAGTAGTTTGTATTTTTATTAAAAGTAAAATCTTAAAAGTTAAAATAAGAAAAAGTATTTTGTATTTTTATTAAAAGTAAATCTTAAAAGTTAAAATAAGAAAAAGTAGTTTGTATTTTTATTAAAAGTAAAATCATAAAAGTTAAAATAAGAAAAAGTAGTTTGTATTTTTATTAAAAGTAAAATCTTAAAAGTTAAAATAAGAAAAAGTAGTTTGTATTTTTATTAAAAGTAAATCTTAAAAGTTAAAATAAGAAAAAGTAGTTTGTATTTTTATTAAAAGTAAATCTTAAAAGTTAAAATAAGAAAAAGTAGTTTGTATTTTTATTAAAAGTAAATCTTAAAAGTTAAAATAAGATAAAGTAGTTTGTATTTTTATTAAAAGTAAATCTTAAAAGTTAAAATAAGAAAAAGTAGTTTGTATTTTTATTAAAAGTAAATCTTAAAAGAAAAGTAGTTTGTATTTTTATTAAAAGTAAATCTTAAAAGAAAAAGTAGTTTGTATTTTTGTATTTATTTATTAAAAGTAGATATAGTTTTGATTTTTTTTTTTGTATAAAATTCTAAAAAAAAATTTGTTTAATATATTTCTAAGAACATTTAACATTTTATTTCTATATTTGTTTAATTATTAAATACGAATTTTATATAAAAATTATTATTATATTTAGTTTTTATAAAAATTAAAATTTATGATTATTAATTTATAGTTTTTATTAGTTTTATAAATGCTATAATATTATGTATTATTGAGTTAATTATATATTCTATTAACTAAATAACAAAAGTAATATAAATATTATATATATATATATTCATTGATGTAATTATGTTATATTATATATCATAATCTTATTTATAATATTTATAATTATATTATTTATTTTAAGCGTACGTTTATTCGGTCAACGTTAAATTTATTCGTATATAACAACTCTAGATATTTTAGTAAAATCGGAAGTCAAAAAGTGAGGGTTGTTAAAGTACCTACCCGTTAAAAGAAATTTCGTCCCGAAATTTAGTTTTTGCCATCAATCGGCGTTGTTCGTACCTAAACGAGGATATTTACGTTTTATCTGGTCTTCACGTTCCCAGGTAGGTTCGGGGCCTTTCGTGAATTCCAACGGATAGAATATTGTTCTGTTTCATGCATTTAAATAATACGAACCCTAATTTCTTACAGGTTCTTCTATAAAGTGCATTTTATCATTAATGCGGAGGTTATCTAAAGGATTAATAAGAGTGTCATTTGACTAGGTTATCTTCAAAAGGGATGATGGTGTTATACGAGCATTTTAGTAAACTGAACACATGAAATGTGTTATGAATAGTATTGAGCTTATTTAAAACTTTGAGTGTTTATGTCACAATATTAGGGTAGACAAAACATAGAGTAGTTCATGAAAATTATAGTCATGAAGTTTGATAGAGATCATCATTGTTTACAACAAGAATATTGTAATGATGAATATAAGTTGAAAAAAATAAAGTTTTATCACTACTGAATAATATGGATAAAACGATTTGATTATAGGAAGCGTATAAACGAAGCTATTGTAAAAGAGTGAATGAGAAATTAAATGTTCGCCTTAACTTTTGACGTAGTCATGATTGATTTTCGGAATTCAAGGGATTAAAGGAAATCTTCGTAATCCATAAGATTTGATTCTCCGGTAATTAAGGAATTTGAAATTTTCTTTGATTAAATGAGGTGAATTGCTTCAATTGCTGTGTTTGGAATTTTGCTATAAATTAGCTTCTTCCTTTTCATTATCTTCACCACTTCTATACTTTCTTCCTCAATTCATACTTCCAAAGATTGTGAGAATGCTCCATCCAGTTCTTATCCTGGATATTTTTCTGACTATCATTTCAGTCATTCTTCTTTTTCATTTACCACTAGAGGAATTTGTTTTCTTCTACTATTACCTTGGGGTTATAGTGTTTTTAATTCTCCCATGTCTTTACGTTGCAATACGTATTGATATACACGGTTTGTAATTTCAGTATTGTTATCGGGCTACATATTTTCCCTTATATGTCGGAGCTCTTTGCCTTTTTATTCTCCTCTCGACTCTAAGTAAAGCGAGTAATGGTCCATAATTTGTAGGTATGAAGTTTCAAATGGACCTACTGTTCTAAGCGTAATATCACGATTTGATTTGGTAAATTACCAGAATTACTGAGGATAGAACTATCAAGAATATATTTTCTTGATATGTTCAGAGATTAAGTAGAATGTAAGAGTCGTGTAACATGGCAAATGATGATTATAAAGTCTATGAATCATCATCTTTCATTAAAAATTTAGCATGACTTACTGTAATATAATCATGTTGGCCTGACGTCATTATATTATACTAACTCATGCTTCAATTCTCAACACTACTTCAAATCATTCAAAATTTGAATTTAAATTTTACGGAATATAGAAACTTAAACAGTTTTCCTTTATGATGTAATAAAGATATTGCAAAGAGATAATTAATTGCAGACAAGAATCATTATGAAGATATCTTTAGAAATATCGAGGATATTTATAACGAAAGATATGATGATATTTTAGAATTTCTAAAATCGATGGATAATGAAGAAATTATTCTGTAAGGATTTAGAATGCGTAAAAAGATCTTCTGTGATTTCATTCAGAAATCGAATCATCTAGATTCTTTGGTTATAGGTTTAGTCCTTGGGATTTGTCCTTGGTCTCCTTCATGTTTTGCTCAATCCGTCTTTCAATACCAGATATTCTTTTGAGCTTTTCCAATACACAATTCTTTATTATCAAGCTTCTGGTCATTAAGGTCATCTACAGCTTTTGCTGCTTCATCAGCATTCTCAAGGTTAACTGATCTGAATCATTGATTATCAATCCGATATGTTTTCAAGGATTTTGAAGAATGTACAATGTAATATATTAATGTGAATGTTAGATATTTCTTGGGTATTACCTACCCGTTAAAATATTTTCACAATCAACAGTTTGTACAAAAGAATTTTTAAATACAATCTTTATGAAAATATACATACATATATATTTTCTTCATATGTAATTATGGATTTAATAAGTTAATATAATATTAAACTCATTTGATTTACGGTTGAAACGAGAATAAATAATCTCCAAAACTTTAGAGATTACATAATCGTCGAGGAATATTTCTTTAATGAAGTTATGAATCAATACTTCATCGTTCATTGTTATTAATATACCTCAGTAAATGATGTTGATGCTCGTGGATTTCTTGTGAAATTCATAAGGCACAAATGATGTTTTCGAGAAATTTTCGAGTACATCGAAAAATAGGAGTGTAAAATCACACATGCATTTGAATAATACACTTAGTTTATTATGAAATGGAGTTTATTGTACTGAAGCAGTGATTAATGATTGTTAAGTCATTAACGAAGGATGTACATCATAGCGTATTAGTGATATGAATTAACCAAGTAGTACATACTAGTTAAGATTCACACGTAATAGTTTAGTACGAAAAGATTTATTATTGTTCCAAACCATATATATATAAAGTATACATATATAATTCTTCAGGAAGAATGAGTCAATACATCTTAACTCATTATTACTAATATTCCTTAGTATCTATGGGCGTATGATGTCGATGTTTGAGGTACCGATTATGATGTTGAGACGTGGGATGCTGATGTTGTTGTTGGTGAAGCTGATGCTGTTGGTGGTGATGCTGATAGTACTGGTGGTGCTGGTGCTGCTGCTGGTGCTGCTGTTGGTGCTGCTTGTGGTACTTGGTTAGTAAGTGTGAGCCTAGCTACCAAATCGCGCGCTATTTCCTCCAGGGTTTCTACTTTACGCTCGAGTCTATGGATTTGTTCTACCCATTCCTCTGTAAGGTTTGTCAATTCTTGATATTTAGTTCGAAGTCTTCTAACTTCTTCTAATAACCCTTTCTGGTTAGAATTCGGGAGTAGTGGACGAATATTGTCGTTGGTTACATCGAGTCGACCTTCGAGGCGGAAAATCCTTGCGAAAAGAGTGAAAACGGTATTGCGAACAGGTTCGCCGGTAAGCGAATCGAGTACTCCGACGTTTGGTGGTAAGTTTGGCTCGTGATAAGGAGTACCTTCTTCATTTCTCCATAGGGTGAGTATTTCGCGAACCCATCCCCATTTTCTAAAGAAATCACGGTAATTGATCGGTGGGTGTGCTCCTGTCACGCTATCTTTGGAGCTAGAAGAACTTGAGGAATTAGGTGAGAAATCCATATTATGTGTTTGGAATAGGGTTTGATATGAAATGGGTGTTGAATATTGAATGATATATTCGTCTCCTTGAATACGTATATATAGCAGAAAGATTTCCGTAATTTACGGAGGAAATTTAGGAAAAGTGTTAGACAAGGTCTATTGGGAATAGATATGCTAAGATATGATTTGTCTATACTCCAATAATGGCAGTATGACGTGTCGAGATTATAAAATGATAAGTATGTAATCTAATAATCTTTCGATTAAAGACTTTCAATTCGTATACTGTGATAACCCAATGACATTTCCCGGTTCGCAAACCGATGCATAAAGGCATAAGGCATATAAGTTCGTGATATAACAGGGAGTTATATACGTTTGAGTATGAATTATAGGAGTTTCAAAAATCTTGGATAATATTTCATGTAATACATATGTAATACACAAAACCAGGATAGATGACTAAGTGAGTTGTTCTTAATAAGTTCACCACTTATTAAGTGCGTAAGTGACTAAGTGTTGTATGATCACTATAGTCAGGTTTGATATTGTGCACCATACCCAAACATCTATGCCACCGCCGAGTCACTTGAATGATCAATTGTTACCGGTTGGCCCAGGAATTCTCGACCAAAATCTAAGTTTGGCATTCGAAATCCACAAGCGTCCCATAGTGGTACCAAGGATCACCCTAGGCCTTAAGTAGCGTTGACGTTCGAGTAATTTCACATTATCGTGTATGTTATAATCTTAAGATTTAAGTATAGTTTCTAAGGTATAGTGTAGCATTTATCAATTAAAGGCAACAATTAAAGGCACTATGGTCAAGGAAAGTTGTAGTCCTACATTGCTAAGGTACCTAATTGTATAAGGCACACATAAAATGCAATCCTGGTTCTCTACAACAACCTGCTCTGATACCAATCTATCACACCCCCAAATTAGGGCCTAGGGTATTTGTGACTAATTATATCAAATCACAGTTGTATAAACGAGAACGACTCTATATGAGACGTTTTGAATAAAACATTTATTAATAAAACAGCGGAAGCATTAAAAGTTTTACATCAAATTTAAACTGAAATAATAATAATAGTCTTAATGCAAAGTAAATGTAATGAAATGAAGACTCCATGTAGCAGCATTCAATTCATCAGGTAGCAATCATGACAATCATCTTATTCGTCACCTGAGACAAAATATGCTTAAAGTGTCAACCAAAAAGGTTGGTGAGTTCATTAGTTTATCAAAATCAATCATTTCCGTTATAATAATAGGCCACAAGATTTTAGTTTCATAAATATCCGTACACTAGCAAGTGTATAAAAGCATTCTATAAGTTGTAGGCACCCGGTAACAAGCCTTAACGTTCATGTTTTACCCTCTGAAGTACACCAGATCAGGTGTGTTTAAAATAACCTCGAAGTACTAAAGCATCCCATAGTCAGGATGGGGTTTGTCAGGCCCAATAGATCTATCTTTAGGATTCGCGCCTACCGTACATAGACAAGTAGTTTAATGTTACCAAGCTAAGGGTATATTTCTGGTTTAAACCCACGTAGAATTAGTTTTAGTACTTGTGCATATTTCGTAAAACATTTATAAAAACAGCGCATGTATTCTCAGTCCCAAAAATATATATAAAAGGGAGCAAATGAAACTCACCTTAAATAGCAGTTGAAGTATTCCACGCAAGAAAGGAAAGTAAAGCAAGTAAATGACCGAGATATCAACTAGAAGTAGTTCTTTAAGAGAGAAATGAGAGAATAAGGTGTAAGTTTGAAATGAGAAATGTATGTGGTATTTATAGTTGAAAATGTTAGGTAAAAAAAAATTAAAATAAAATAAGTAAATCTTAAAAGTTAAAATAAGAAAAATTATTTTGTATTTTTATTAAAAGTAAATCTTAAAAGTTAAAATAAGAAAAAGTAGTTTGTATTTTTTTTAAAAGTAAAATCTTAAAAGTTAAAATAAGAAAAAGTATTTTGTATTTTTATTAAAAGTAAATTTTAAAAGTTAAAGTAAGAAAAAGTAGTTTGTATTTTTATTAAAAGTAAAATCTTAAAAGTTAAAATAAGAAAAAGTAGTTTGTATTTTTATTAAAAGTAAAATCTTAAAAGTTAAAATAAGAAAAAGTATTTTGTATTTTTATTAAAAGTAAATCTTAAAAGTTAAAATAAGAAAAAGTAGTTTGTATTTTTATTAAAAGTAAAATCATAAAAGTTAAAATAAGAAAAAGTAGTTTGTATTTTTATTAAAAGTAAAATCTTAAAAGTTAAAATAAGAAAAAGTAGTTTGTATTTTTATTAAAAGTAAATCTTAAAAGTTAAAATAAGAAAAAGTAGTTTGTATTTTTATTAAAAGTAAATCTTAAAAGTTAAAATAAGAAAAAGTAGTTTGTATTTTTATTAAAAGTAAATCTTAAAAGTTAAAATAAGATAAAGTAGTTTGTATTTTTATTAAAAGTAAATCTTAAAAGTTAAAATAAGAAAAAGTAGTTTGTATTTTTATTAAAAGTAAATCTTAAAAGAAAAGTAGTTTGTATTTTTATTAAAAGTAAATCTTAAAAGAAAAAGTAGTTTGTATTTTTGTATTTATTTATTAAAAGTAGATATAGTTTTGATTTTTTTTTTTGTATAAAATTCTAAAAAAAAATTTGTTTAATATATTTCTAAGAACATTTAACATTTTATTTCTATATTTGTTTAATTATTAAATACGAATTTTATATAAAAATTATTATTATATTTAGTTTTTATAAAAATTAAAATTTATGATTATTAATTTATAGTTTTTATTAGTTTTATAAATGCTATAATATTATGTATTATTTAGTTAATTATATATTCTATTAACTAAATAACAAAAGTAATATAAATATTATATATATATATTCATTGATGTAATTATGTTATATTATATATCATAATCTTATTTATAATATTTATAATTATATTATTTATTTTAAGCGTACGTTTATTCGGTCAACGTTAAATTTATTCGTATATAACAACTCTAGGTATTTTAGTAAAATCGGAAGTCAAAAAGTGAGGGTTGTTAAAGATATACATAAGAAATGAGATTACTAAGTTAAGAAACTCGAAATGATATATATAACGATTATCGTTATGATAACGTCTACTAAATACATATGTATCATATTAAGATATTGATACACTATATTTAACATGATAAAATGATATTTAAATATATCATTAAGTGTGTTAACAATGAACTACATATGTAAAAACAAGACTACTAACTCAAGAATTACGAAACGAGACTTATATGTAACGATTATCGTTGTAACGATATTTTAATGTATATATCATATTAAGAGATATTCATACATCATAATATCATGATAATATAATAATTTAACATCTCATTTGATATAATAAACATTGGGTTAACAACATTAATTGAGATCGTTAACTTAAAGGTTTCAAAACAACACTTACATGTAACGACTAACGAAGACTTAACGACTCCATTAGAATGTATATACATGTTGTGTTTTGATATATATTCTTACACTTTTGAAAGACTTCAAGACATATATCAAAGTACTTCTACTTAACAAAAATGCTTACGATTACATCCTCGTTCAGTTTCATCAACAATTCTACTCGTATGCACCCGTATTCGTACTCGTACAATACACAGCTTTTAGATGTATGTACTATTGGTATATACACTCCAATGATCAGATCTTAGCAGCCCATGTGAGTTACCTAACACATGTGGGAACCATCATTTGGCAACTAGCATGAAATATCTCATAAAATTACAAAAATATTAGTAATCATTCATGACTTATTTACATGAAAACAAAATTACATATCCTTTATATCTAATCCATATACCAACGACCAAAAACACCTCCAAACACTTTAATTCTTCAATTTTCTTCATCTAATTAATCTCTCTCAAGTTCCATCTTCAAGTTCTAAGTGTTCTTCATAAATTCCATAAGTATAGTTTCATAAAAATCAAGAATACTACCAAGTTTGCAAGTTTACTTCCAAGCTTTCTAATCCATTCCAAGTAATCATCTAAGATCAAGGAACCTTTGTTATTTACAGTAGGTTATCTTTCTAATTCAAGGTAATATTCATATTCAAACTTTGATTCAATTTCTACAACTATAACAATCTTATTTCGAGTGAAAATCTTACTTGAACTGTTTTCGTGTCATGATTCTGCTTCAAGAACTTTCAAGCCATCCAAGGATCCTTTGAAGCTAGATCCATTTTTTTCATTTCCAGTAGTTTTATCCAGAAAACTTGAGGTAGTAATGATGTTCATAACATCATTCGATTCATACATATAAAGCTATCTTATTTGAAGGTTTAAACTTGTAATCACTAGAACATAGTTTAGTTAATTCTAAACTTGTTCGCAAACAAAAGTTAATCCTTCTAACTTGACTTTTAAAATCAACTAAACACATGTTCTATATCTATATGATATGCTAACCTAATGATTTAAAATCTGGAATGACGATGAACACCATAAAATTGGATATACGCCGTCGTAGTGAAACCGGGGGCTGTTTTGGTTTGGATAATTAAAAACTATGATAAACTTTGGTTTAAAAGTTGTTCTTCTGGGAAAATGATTTTTCATATGAACATGAAACTATATCCAAAAATCTTGGTTAAACTCAAAGTGAAAGTATGATTTTCAAAATGGTCATCAAGATGTCGTTCTTTCGACGAAAATGACTACCTCTTTAGTAATTGACATGTAACTTAAATTTCCAACTATAAACCTATACTTTTTCTGTTTGGATTCTTAAATTAGAGTTCAATATGAAACCATAGCAATTTGATTCACTCAAAACGGATTTAAAATAAAGAAGCTATGGGTAAAACAAGATTGGATATTTTTGATCTTTTTAGCTACGGGAAATGTTTAACAAATCTATACAAATCATTTCCTAGCTAACTTATATTGTATTATACATGTATTCTAATATATTATGTAATCTTGGGATACCATAGACACGTATACAAATGTTTTGACATATCATATCGACCCATGTATATATATTATTTGGAACAACCATAGACACTCCATATGCAGTAATGTTGGAGTTAGCTATACAGGGTTGAGGTTGATTCCAAAAAATATATATACTTTGAGTTATGATCTAGCCTGAGACGTGTATACACTGGGTCGTGATTGATTCAAGATAATATATATCGATTTATTTCTGTACATCTAACTGTGGACAACTAGTTGTAGGTTACTAACGAGGACAGCTGACTTAATACACTCAAATCTTTAAAACATAATAAAAATGGTTGTAATTATATTTTGATCATACTTTGATATATATGTACATATTTGTATAGGTTCGTGAATCGATCCGTGGCCAAGTCTTATTTCCGAGGAAGAAAATATCTGTGAAAGTGAGTTATAGTCCCACTTTTAAAATCTAATATTTTTGGAATGAGAATACATGCAAGTTTTATAAATGATTTACAAAATAGATACAAGTACGTGAAACTACATTCTATGGTTGAATTATCAAAATCGAATATGCCCCTTTTTATTAAGTCTGGTAATCTAAGAATTAGGGAACAAACACCCTAATTGACGCGAATCCTAAAGATAGATCTATTGGGCCTAACAAACCCCATCCAAAGTACCGGATGCTTTAGTACTTCAAAATTTATATCATATTCGAAGGGTGTCCCGGAATGATGGGGATATTCTTATATATGCATCTTGTTAATGTCGGTTACCAGGTGTTCACCATATGAATGATTTTTATCTCTATGTATGGGATGTGTATTGAAATATGAAATCTTTGGTCTATTGTTACGATTTAATATATATAGGTTAAACCTATAACTCACCAACATTTTTGTTCATGTTTAAAGCATGTTTATTCTCAGGTGAATATTAAGAGCTTCCGCTGTTGCATACTAAAATAAGGACAAGATTTGGAGTCCATGTTTGTATGATATTGTGTAAAAACTGCATTCAAGAAACATATGTCGATGTAATATATTTCTATTGTAAACCATTATGTAATGGTCGTGTGTAAACAGTATATTTTAGATTATCATTATTTGATAATCTACGTAATGTTTTTAAAACCTTTATTGATAAAATAAAGGTTATGGTTGTTTTAAAAATGAATGCAGTCTTTGAAAAACGTCTCATATAGAGGTCAAAACCACGCAACGAAATCAATTAATATGGAACGTTTATAATCAATATGAACGGGACATTTCAATTTCAGCTCAAGGTTTATTAAAGAATGAAAAAGTTAGTTTCGACAAAGTGAACTATTGTCAAGAGCTTGCAAACAATTTGGTGACGGTTTCACAAATATGTGAAAAATCTTTCAAGGTTGCATTTGATGATGAATTTAGCTACACCTTGAAACCAGAGTTTGAAATCCCTCCAGAAATGATTTTGATGAAGGCTCCTAGACAAGCTGATTTATATATGCTAGATATGAATGTTGCTACTTCAACTGCTGAGCATCATCAAGCTTTTGTTTCTAAAGCGACTGAACAAGATTCTATTACTTGGCACAAACGCATGGGTCATCTAAGTTTTCAGAAAATGAATCACCTTGTCCACAACAATCTTGTAGAAGGTGTTGATCTTCGATCTTTTCAGATTCCGGAACATGTGTTCCATGTAAGAAGGGTAAGCAGAGCAAGAAAGCTCATAAGCTGGTGAAGTATAATCCAATCTCTGCTCCACTTAAATTGTTACATATGGATCTTTTCGGTCCAATTCGTTTTGAAAGCATTGATGGAAGTAAGTATTGTCTGGTGGTAACTGATGATTATTCAAGATTTTCTTGGTTAATGTTTTTTAAAGAGAAGTCCGATACTTTTGAAAACTTGAAAGTGCTAATCAATCGATTAGAGACAGGTTTCAATCTGAAGGTAAGAAAGATTCGTTGCGACAATGGTACAGAATTCAAGAATCAGTATCTTGTAGGTTTTTATATTGAAAAAGGCATCAATATGCAGTTCAGTTCTGCATATGCTCCTCAGATGAATGGTGTTGCAGAAAGAAAGAATAGAGTGTTGATCGAGACAGCTAGAACAATGCTAGCAGATTCATCATTGCCTGTTCATTTTTGGAGTGAAGCTGTTGCAAATGCGTGTTACACTATGAATCGAGTTCTGACTTTTAAACGACTGGGTAAAACTTGCTATGAGTTATTACATGGGAGAAAACTATCTTTGAAGCATCTAGAACCATTTGGTGCACTGTGTACCATATTGAAAAGAAAACCAGGAAGTAAGTTTGATTCAAAAGTGGTTACTGGAGTATTTCTCGGGTACAGTTCTCCTAACAAGCGAGTTTTCAATAATGAAACAAGATGTGTTGAAGAATGGTCTGAAGTTGACGTCCAAAGGAATCAAACAAAGAGTGCTCCAAAAAGTCATCCTTGGATTTATAACTTTGATGAGCTGATTGATTCATTCAATCTTGCTCCAGATCAGACAGAGAATGAAGTTGAGTTATATATGTTGTTTGATTTACAGAATGAACCAGAAGTATCTGCACCTACTCCAACTCCAACTCCATTACCCACTGTCGATGTACCAGTTCAAGATTCAGATCAAGACATTGATCCAGTGTACGATACCTGCGGATCTGATATTTCAAGTGAAAGTTCTGATAATCATGAAGATGTTAGTGATATTACGAATCTACACAATGAGATACCTGTTCATGCACAACCAGTTCCCAGAACTACAGATGCTCATCCTAGAGAGAATATTATTGGTGATCCAAATGCATGTGTTAGAACAAGAAGGCAGGTTCAGTTTGATGGTCAAGTTGATACTCATATGACAGCTGCTGCTGCATACTATGAGTACTCATGTCATATTTCTAGAATAGAGCCAAAGACAACAAAGGAAGCCTTGAAGCATGTTGATTGGGTCATGGCAATGCAAGAATAGATTCAGTAATTCAATCGTTTAGATATTTGGAAGTTAGTTACGAAGCCGCATGGTGCTAAAGTAATTGATCTCAAATGGGTTTAGAAATGCAAATTTGACGAAGATGGCAATGTTATCCGTAACAAAGCAAGATTAGTTGCTAAAGGTTATCAGCAAGATCCTGAATTTGATTATGATGAAGTTTTTACTCCTGTTGCTAGATTGGAAGCTATTCGCATTTTCTTGACCTTTGCTTCATTCATGAAGTTTATATTGTTTTAAATGAATGTTAAGAGTGCATTTATTTATGGCAAGCTTAATCAAAGAGTATATGTCAGTCAACCATCGGGTTTTGAAGATCATCTTCATCCTGACAAAGTTTACCGTTTACGAAGAGCCCTATATGGTTTACATCAAGCCCCAAGAGCTTGGTATAGATGTTTGTCTAGTTATCTGATCGAAAAAGGTTATCAAATGGGCACGGTAGATTGTACTCTGTTCACAAAAGTTAAAGATGATGACATTATTTTAGTCCAGATCTACGTAGATGACATTATTTTCTGTTCTACTAAGCAGGAACTCGTCGATGAGTTCAAGCAGGTGATGAAGGACGAATTTGAAATGAGCAAATTGGATCTCTTACACTACTTTCTTGGTTTACAAGTCGAACAGACTGATAATGGCATTTTTCTTCACCAAGCAAAGTATGTAAATGATATACTTGAACGTTTCGGTATGACTCAAGAACGTCTTGTGTCGACCCCGCTAGCTGTGAATCATGGTATTTCGTTAGACTGTGAAGGGGAGCCTGTTGATCCTACCTACTATCGAGCAATCATCGGATCACTCATGTATCTCACTGCATCTAGGTCAGATATTATATTCGCAACATGTCTGTGTGCTCGTTATCAAGTTAATCCAAGTACAGTTCATCTTACTGCCACCAAAAGAATTCTTCGTTATCTGTTACATTCTCCAAATCTCGGCATCTGGAATTCGAACGAAGGCAAGTTTAATCTTGTAGCATACAGTGATTCAGACTATGCAGGTTGTAAAATCAACAACAAATCTACATCAGGAGGATGTCAATTTCTAGGTGAAGGCTGGTGACCTGGCAATGCAAGAAACAAACTGCAGTTGCACTTTCCACGTGTGAAGCTGAATATATTGCTGCTGCAAGTTGCTGTTCGCAAGTTGTTTGGATTCAATAACAACTTCGCGATTACGGACTAAGAATCTCTTTCTCTCCTCTTTATATTGATAATACTGCTGCCATAGCAATTACTAAGAATCATGTGCAACATTCTAAGACTAAACACATAGGTGTTAAATATCATTTTCTTAGAGATTGTCATGAGAAAAAGATAATTGAGGTTAAGAGAATAGGTACTAAGGACCAGCGGGCTGACCTTTTTACTAAGGCTTTTGATAAACCTAGGTTCTTACTACTTTTAGAGATGAATGGCATTGTTGATCTAGACAAAGTAATTTCGGATGTTGTTTGTGAGGTTTAATCAAACTTTTAGACTTTTAATGTAGGATGCATGACATATAGATTTTAGTTCTAATCTGTACTGCATATTTTTGCTTTCTGTCTGCATTTCTTTGCTTGCATGCTAGTCTGTAGCTATTTTCTGTTTTCTTTTGTTAAAATGCTAAAATACAAAAAGATTTTATGTTTTAGTATTTTAGGGGGAGTATATGTTTCAATAGAAAATACCTAAAAAGTGTAAAATGCCTCACCAGAAAACCCTAAAAAGTTGAAAAATCCGAAAATGAGCTTTTTTGATTAATATGTGGGAGAATAAGAAATTACTGTATTGAGAATTGATATATTTGATTAGTAAGGACTGATTTGAACGTCAATGTTTATCTATTGTGTGATGTACTGATAGATGTGACTTATAAATTCTTGGCATTAGACAATCATAATAAGAATAACGATCATCTAAGATTCAGAAGTCATGAACGATCTGTAGTATTTGAAGGTAGTCACCTAATTATCTCCGAAACTGTATCTAATGATATTTGTTGAGGAACTCAACAGTCGGTTGAGGGTATCCCCTATCATAATTGATAATCACTAGAAAAGGTTGGGGTTGGATTTAAGGTTTAGGATTATCTGTTTGGATGGTGCATACCACGTTGTCACGGGCCTAAGACTTTATAATCGAAACTAAACCCCGAAAATATCAGAGAAAATTAGTTTATGTCAAAGTAATTGTCCCTTCTCGCTTAAGGTTGAAAAGTATAATTCCTTATTGCGGACCGTTCAAGTATTTAAGGGAGAACACCTTCGAGTGATCTGAGCACACAACAAAGAAACATCAGTTCATGCATAACAATGGAAAATCCATTCATGATAGCGTTCAAAATCAATATATCAAAAGACAGTGATATGCTGAAAAAGAAATATCAAAAGAAAATCAAAGTCAAAAATAATTGGCGTATCAAGATGGAAAAGTCCTGAAAGTATGAAGAATGCTGATTCATGATGTGTTCATAAAGAACTCAGATCATTCTTAGTGTGATGCCCCCACACAGCTTGAATTGTTTAATCACGGCGTTCACACTGAACTATCAAGATTCTTGTCGTCTGCAATTTAGAGTTATACCTATTAAGACTGTAAGTTGGAAAGATACTTACCGAGATATACTCTAAATAATATATAAATGAAAGTTTATCTTTCGATTCTGTTTTCCATGACAACTTGAACATAAAGAAGTTAAAGGCCTTGAGATTTATTTCGTGTGACGACTGGTCATCAGGCAAGTCTGCTTTAACTGTAGACCAATCCCCGTGGTAAATAATGCGCCTATTCGAATAATCTAATATATTCTAAGATCTGCCGAACCAACTATATTGAAGATTGTCAACACATTGGTAGAAGCCAAAGGCTGACAGGGTTATTCAAAATTCCGTGAGAACCATTCTGTTCAATTTGAATGAAGTACATGGAAAGAGATAATGGAAAGTTACGCGTAATGAATTGACAACCTAATAAAAAACACACAATCATAAGTGATGAAAGAATCGAGGATTAATGAACTTAGCATGATCTCAAAAATCACTGCTTTATAGTGTTCAAGTAATTAATGCCAACATGATTGTCAAAGTGTCCGGAATGAATATGTTCATGTTTATTAAGGATTGATATCAGTAATTGCATGATAATAGACATAGACTGGATAATTAGGAATGAACAACAGAAGTTGATTCATTATGTCAGTTCTAATCCATTTTAAAATTGTTAATCATCTTGCTCACAAAAAGAATGTGGATTTGTATGTTTTGTTTATCTGTTGGTTAAATAGTTTGCATTGAAAACTGTAAAACAACAAAAAGACTTTTGGTTCTGTATGTTATTACATTTCATGATAGAATATATTTTATTTGCATATTTTTAGTTGCATGACATTATATTTCAGAAAATTTATAAAGATTTTTATCTTTCCTTTATTCTCTGATTATCCTCTGAATGCACAATAACATCTGAGAGAACTTTGTCGAGATCAAGTTATTTTTGGCCACCAAATCTATGAGATAGAAGTTTGCAGAGCTTGTGATTATTTGAAGGACTTTAATGATTTAAATTGTTAGTGAACTTAAGATGACATTACACTGTAGGACTTACTCATGAGAAACAAAATGTTTAGAGTAATAACCTTGTTTTGGTTAGGATTTTTGATCTTCCTAAGTGTTAATGATCATTTCTTGAAGGTTTAGTAATTTATGACTCAAATTGAAAGTGCTAGTTAGCTCTAAGATTTCCAAACGAGTCGAAATCCTAAGTTAGTGAAAATTTGAAATTGCCTAAGTGGCTCACTTTCACATTTGATGTGTGAACTGTACGAGTAACCACACGTGTGAGGTTAACCATACGGCTGACCCTGTTCTAAAAATGTCCTAAGACATCTGGGTCACACACACGAGTGATTATGTGAGACGAGCGGTTGATGATGAATCGTGTGGTCAACCGTACGGTTGATCACGAGAGTATAAATAGAGAGAGCTGAGCACAGTCGCTCACTCTTGCACCCTCTACCTTTTTTTCTCTCAAAATTTGATCATCACCAATCTTGTTTTCCACCGCAGCTATAATGACTCGTCCTAATCCATCTGGACAAATACATTACATTTGGTTACATCGCGAGGTACTTGACCTCTATATGATACATTTTACAAACATTGCATTCGTTTTGAAAAGACAAACTTTCCTTACATCGAAAGTTGACGATATGCATACCATTTCATAATACATTCAACTATAATTGACTTAATAATAATCTTGATGAACTCAACGACTCGAATGCAACGTCTTTTGAAATATGTCATGAATGACTCCAAGTAATATCTCTAAAATGAGCAAATGCACAGCGGAAGATTTCTTTAATACCTGAGAATAAACATGCTTTAAAGTGTCAACCAAAAGGTTGGTGAGTTCATTAGTTTATCATAAACCGTAAATTCCATATTTTTAATAGACCACAAGATTTTGATTTTATAAATATAATTCCCATAGCAGAATTCTCTCGTCTGCATATAGGTAAAATCATTCATATGGTGAACACCTGGTAACCGACATTAACAAGATGCATATAGAATATCCCCAAAACAGAATCCTCTCGTCTGTATAAAAATCGAAGTACTAAAGCATCCGTACCTCGGATGGGGTTTGTTAGGCCCATAGATCTATCTTTATGATTCGCGTCAATTAGGGGTACTGTTCCCTAGTTCTTAGGCTACCAAGCTAAAAGGAGTGATATTCGATTTCGATAATCCAACCATAGAATGTGGTTTTGAGTACTTGTGTCTATTTCGTCAAACATTTATAAAAAACAGCGCATGTATTCTCAGTCCCAAAAATATATATTGCAAAATCATTTAAAAAGGGAGTAAATGAAACTCACCATACTGTATTTCGTAGTAAAAATACATATAACATCATTGAACAAGTGCAAGGTTGGCCTCGAATTCACGAACCTATATCATTTGTATATAAATTAAAATGTGTAATCGTAATCGAACAAGTTTATATATTATTTCTTAAATTATATATTATACTTATTTAGTTTGTGTATATATTTAAAATGTTTAATATCTATCTACGTAGTTATATTAATATATCTATATATATATGGTTAGTATTATATAAAAATATCATTAGTTTGTTATATATAAGTATTTATTTAAATATTGTTGTTTTGTTTGATACGTAGGTATATAAACTATTAATATAATTATGATATATGTATTAAGTATATTTTTAGGTACAAAATATTTATCTGTAACAAAAATGGTAGTTTTGATAATAATGATTTACTAATAATAATAACTTTCTTAATATCGATAATACTAATAATAATAACGATATTTGTTAAAATCGATACTTATGTTAATAATAATAATAGTAAAACTAATAATTACAAAAATGATATTAATACTAATATTAGTGAAAAATAATAATAATTTGTATGGTTTTTATAATAACAACAATAATAATCCTAATCCTAATCATAATCTTAATAATAATAGTAGTACAAAAAATGATAATTTACTAATGATAATAACGTTAATAATACTTATAGTAATAATAATGATAATTGTTATAATACTTTTTATGATACTAATAATAATTATTATAAAACTTATAATTAGGTTAACAATACTAATTATAATACTTTTATCAATTATAATACTAGTAATATTAATAATAACAATGATAATGTTTACAACATTAATAAAAATAATAACAATAATAATAATAATAATAATAATAATAATAATAATAATAATAATAATAATAATAATAATAATAATAATAATAATAATAATAATAATAATAATAATAATAATAATAATAATAATAATAATAATTATGAAAATAATAATGATAATAATAATTTGGTATTTAAAAACTACCTTAGAAGCCCTTAAAAAAAATAGTTGCACCAAGCAAGGATCGAACCCAAGACCTCTCGTTAAACCGTAACACCCTACACCAACTGAGCTAGTCTGTTTTCTGTTTCTTTTACGAATTCATTTTTATTTAACCATGTTTCTGTGTATTCTCTTCTTCTTCTTTATCTAAACGATCTTAAATCCATGAAATCATAATCAACAACTAATTGATCAGTTAGGACTTGAAAGGAAAACAGATACGACCCTATTATAAATGATTTGATATTAATTGAAATCAAAAACGAAATAAGCAGCAACTGCTACTGCGCGTCGTAAGTAAAAAAAAATATTGATTTTGTAAACGGTGATGTTATAGATAAAAGTTATAACACGAATCAAGTTTAAAATCGTTCCTAGAATCTATCTAAATTCTTAATTTCACTTGAATCATAACATGGAATTCGAATTTTTTTGAAATTACAAATCAGTTGACTTTTGAACTCTAAGTTTGACTCTTCAAATTCGTACTCGATATAAAAAATTGGGATTTGAGGTTTTGAAGAAAGTTTCACGACATAATTTAGAACCCTTCTACATTTATGGATTTTAGAATGGGATTCGAATTCGTGCTTTTGGTTTAAAGGTACAACGAACAGGATTGCTTGTTTCTGTTTAAAATTAAATGGATACAATCGATCAAATTGATAATTGATAAATAAAAAAATGAACCGAATGAATGAATGATATTAAAGGATAGTTTAATTGATTTATAGTACCTTTGATCGTTACTTTTGTTCAAAGCAGATACAAAAAAAAAATATAACAAGGATCACGATTGTTAACTGCTTCGTACGATTGATTGTAGCTGATAGGAAGTCGGTTGTTTTGTTGTTAAAATCATTTTGGACTGATAAGGAAATGTGAGGCAGGAGAATCAAACAGAATTTTAATAGTTAACTAAGTTTATTCGTACAAATTTTCTGTTTTTAAAACAAATATTCAATTTATTTTAATAATTAAATAATATATTAATAATAATTCTAATAATGTTATTAATAATTATATTAACATTAATAATAATATCAAATAATAATAATGAAAATAATAATTATAAAATTGATAGTATTATTAATGATAATAACACTGTTGATAAAGATAATAATAATATCTTTAAGGATAATGATACAATTAATTAAGATAATGAAAATAATAATTTTAAATAAAATTGATGATTTTTAGTACTAACAATAGTAATAGTGATAATAATAATAATAATAATAATAATAATAATAATAATAATAATAATAATAATAATAATAATAATAATAATAATAATAATAATAATAATAATAATTATAGTTTTTGTCATTCTTACAATAATATTTATTTTTAATATCTTTATCTTGATAATCATAACCTTTTAATTATAAATATAGCAATAATAATAATAATACTAATAATACTAATATTGATATTATTATTAGTAGTAGTATTGAAAGTAATAATAATATTACTAATACATCTATACTTTCAACTTGTAATTATATTTAATACATTATTATTTCTATTTATTAATTTTATCAAATAACATATCTTGAATATTTAATTTATTATAACATACACACAACCAATAGATATGTATATCTATCATATATATATATATATATATATATATATATATATATATATATATATATATATATATATATATATATATATATATATATATATATATATATATATATATATATATATATATATATATATATATATATATATATATATATTAACTACTACATAATTAATTATATTTTAACTACCAAGTAATTAAATATATATATTACAAATAATCTCAGAGTACATCATTTAATACACTATAACATGTTTCAGTTATTTGAAGTTATATTTTTCATAATAACTAATTCTCATAATAGTTCATTAATATATTTAAATTTTATCCTATATAATTATTTACGTATATAATTATTTATATTTCTGTTTACATTTAAAGGTTCGTGAATCGTGGAGAATAGTCAACAGGGCAGATGCATTCATGTAAACTGTTCCAAAGTTTTTCGAGACTCAACATTACAAACTTTGCTTATCGTGTCGTAACCATACAAAGATTAAGTTTAAATTTGGTCGGAAATTTTCGGGTCGTCACAGCAGCGTTTGTTAAGCACGTTTAGCCGACCACAGCGCCACCATCTAGGTATATTGATAGTGCTCCAAATGAACAAATATTTAGGCACAATATCCTTCCAATATGTAAAGCTTTTAGTTACTATTGTTCTATTTTTATGTAATAATCGTTTAAATAAATAAGTGCGAAGACAAAAGAAGTAAACGAAGATTTGAAGACGCAAACGTCCAAAAAGCTCAAGTGTACAAGATACAATCCAAGTGGTTCAATTTATTGATGAGAAACGTCTAAATATTAACAAGAGTACAAGTCGCGGAATGCAAAATACAAGATATCTAAGCGTACGAAAAGACTTTTGAAAATCCGAAACCGAGACATAAACCGAGCATCAACGCGCGAGACAACGGACCTAAAATTGCAAGTCAACTATGCACAAGAATATAATATAATATATATATAATTACATAATATTATATATATATTATAAAAATTAGCAGCCCACGTTTTGAATTCAAATGGTGAGCTGGAACTCGAAACTCCACGATCGCGGAGCTGCAAAGGGTAAAACCTCCACGATCGCGGAGCACACTAGGACTCAAATTCGCCTATAAATACTCCAGCCTTCTGCTCGATCAACCTGCACCATATCAATCTCTCTCTCTCTCTCTGATATATATATATATATATATATATATATATATATATATATATATATATATATATATATATATATATATATATATATATATATATATATATATATATATATATATATATAAATTAGTTTAGTTTTATATTAGTTTAGATTAGGTAATGTAATGGTTAATTACGGGTTTTAAAGTCGGAGTTCTGTCCGTGTAACACTACGCGATTAATAATCACTGCAAGCTATGTTCTCCCTTTTTACATTAATGTCTCGTATTTAAGTTATTATTATGCTTATTTGAGCCGAAGTAATCATGATGTTGAACTAAATATTCAAGATGGGGTTGTTGGGCTTTGGACCATAATTGAGGTTTGGACAAAAGACCGACACTTGTGGAAATTGGACTATGGGCTATTAATGAGCTTTATATCAACTAAATGATATCTCGTTAATTTAATATAGAGATTTATAATTTGACGTATTTATATATAACCACATACGCTTGACTGAGTACGGTGAGCGGGATATTTATAAATACTAATAATTGTTCATTTGACCGGACACGGGGATGGATTAATAGTCAATGGACTTATTAAAACAGGGGTGGATTACATTCAAGGGAAATTGGTGTAATTGTTAATAAAGTATTAAAACCTTGGATTATACGCAGTTGATAACCTGGTGTAATCATTAACAATGTATTAAAACCTTATTACAGTTTAAATCCCCAATTAGTTGGAATATTTGACTTCGGGTATAAGGTTAATTTGGCGAAAACCCTCGCACTTTATAATTATGACCGATAGACTATTATGGACAAAACCAGATTGACATATCGAATAATCCAGGACAAAGGACAATTAACCCAGGGTAATAATTTAAAATAAAAACGTCAAACATCATGATTACGGAAGTTTAAATAAGCATAATACTTTTATGTCATTTCTTATCGCAATTTTATATATCGTCATTTAAATATCTTTATTTATTTTACGCTTTAAATTAATTTATATATAATATTTTTTTACATTAGCTTTTAATTGTGACTTAAGTTTTAAAATCGACAAACCGGTCATTAAACGGTAAATCCCCCTTTTATATATTATTATATATAAATATATATATTTTGTACAAATGTAGTTATATAAAAATATAGTGTAAAATAAGCCGTCTCCTTGTGGAATGAACCGAACGTACTAAAAATACACTACTCTACGATTAGGTACACTGCCTATAGTGTTGTAGCAAGGTTTAGGTATATCGCATATGTAAATAAATTAAATTAAAACTTGTGTAATTTGTATCGTATTCCGTAATAAAAATAATAGTATTTCGTACTATACCTCGCACACATCAAGTTTTTGGCGCCACTGCCGGGGAACGCTAAAACGCTATATTTTTAATTTATATTTGTAAAAATATAATAAAAAAATAAAAAAAAAACAAAATAAAAAAAAGGAAAAAGAATAAATATATTTTTAAGATTTTGTTTATAAAATTAAAAAGTATTTTTATTTTATATAAATTTTCTATCTATTATTTTATAAAAATTAAAAATCATAATTTTTTTTATTAAAACCGAGCCGAAGTCTAAATCGTAGCCCAACTGAAGCACAAACAAATAATTAAATAGCTAGGCCAAACTGTATTAAGCCCAATTCGGATCCGTGTATGTATACATCTCCGTGATCGCTGAGTCGAAGAGAAAAACTAGGCGATCGCGTAGCTGAGTCTGACACAGTCAAACCGTAGCATTAATTACGAAATTAGGTTAAATCTTTATATATTATTTATTATTTAGGGTTTAATTAAATAACTTATTTATTTCTAGTTTTAATATTAATTTGTAATATTAAGTTTAAGAATTATTATTAAATATACAAATTAATAATTTTATGTAATAAAAATATAAAATTAATATTTTTATATAAAATTTTATTTTTATCATTTTTAGAATATAACCTTTAATAATTTTTATCTTTTTATTATTTAGTTCGTCATTTTTAATTTTATCGTTTCATAGCTTTAGATTAAGTTTAAATTTTTAGTTTTAAACAAGTTAATATATTTATGTACAAACTATTAAATTAATAGACGCCAATTTTCTAGTTCGTAGTAATAGTTGGATTTGTTAGTGGTGAGTTGTGAATTTTCTGATTTAAAGGATCCTGGCTACCTGCTACATTTATTGGCTATTCGAAACGTGGGCAAAAGCAGAAAAGTCTATTAATTTGATAACTTATATAATTTTTAGTTATATAATTTATAGGATAATTAGTAAATGCACCACATTGTAGCTAAAATTTAGTAATAAGCGTATTATGGAAAATCTCGAAAATATTTTGGAAACTCTTTCTGACATGCAAAATCAATTAAATCAATACTCTCAAACGAGTGTTGATGAAAATTCGTCCGGTCAATCTTGGATCACGAATAACGAAACAATAACTGGTTGTGAAATCTGTGGAGATTATCATTCAACATGGGAATGTTATTATTACGTTCCTATGAAAAATTATGCACCCATGGAACCTGAATGGAATGACTATGAGGAATACAATTTAAATTGAGATTATTCCCAAGAATATATTCAAACTCAACAACCAGAGGACGAGGAAAATTATGTGTCTGAATTTTTTTTAGATTATATGAAAATCAAACTCGAAGAATTTGACGCTCAAAATGAACAAATGAGAGAGTTTGAAAATTGACAGGCTGAAACTCTATCAGACTATACACCTGTTAATCTGAGGAGTATTGTGCAAGAAAATCCCATATCATCGAATTTTGATGAATTCGAGAGCTCCAAAATCACCAATTTTCCCGATGACACTTTTTATTCAGTCTTAACAATTTCACAACATACCAACACATTAGCCTCTACCGAAAAAATCATCGATCCATCGATGGATGAAGAATAAGTAAGGGTAACAAATTGGTACTCTTGGAAAAATGATAACGTTGAAAATTTTACCCCCGAGACCAAAGTGGAGGGACCGATAAGGACCGTTAAAGAAGAAGATTTTTCTTCGATCTCGAAATTCACCATTCCACTGAAAGGACCCGTTCATATACATTATAAACGATTCACAATAGTTGATTACATTGCAAGGTATTTGACCTCTATATGATACATTTTACAAACATTGCATTCGTTTTTAAAAGACAAACTTTCTTTACATCGAAAATTGAAAGGCATGCATACCATTTCATAATATCTACTAATCAACTATAAATTGGCTTAATAATAATCTTTGATGAACTCAATGACTCGAATGCAACGTTCTTCGAAATATTCCATGAAAGACTCCAGGAAATATCTCTAAAATGAGCAAATGCACAGCGGAAGATTTCTTTCATACCTGAGAATAAAACATGCTTTAAAGTGTCAACCAAAAGGTTGGTGAGTTCATTAGTTTAATATAAATAATCATTTCCATCATTTTAATAGACCACAAGATTTTCATTTACAGTTCTCATAAAATATACGTCCCATGCATAGAGACAAAAATAATCATTCATATGGATTGAACACCTGGTAACCGACATTAACAAGATGCATATAAGAATATCCCCTATCATTCCGGGAAATCCTTCGGACATGATATAAACGAATTCGAAGTACTAAAGCATCCGGTACTTTGGATGGGGTTCGTTAGGCCCAATAGATCTATCTTTAGGATTCGCGTCAATTAGTAGATCGGTTTACTAATTCTTAGGTTACCAAGCAAAAGGGGCATATTCGGCTTCGATCATTCAACCATATTATGTAGTTTCGATTACTTGTGTCTATTTCGTAAAACATTTATAAAAACAGCGCATGTATTCTCAGTCCCAAAAATATATATTGCAAAAGTATTTAAAAAGGGAGTTATGAAACTCACGCATATAATTATTGTAAAATAGTTAATAAAACATTTGCATGTATTCTCAGCCCCAAAAATGTAAAGAGTAAAAGGGGAGAAAATGAAACTCACCTATTGTAATTCGTAGTAAAAATACATATAACGTCATTGAACACGTGTAAGGTTGGCCTCGGATTCACGAACCTAAAATAATTATGTATATTTATATGTTGGTCAATAATTGTCTTAACAAATTAGGTCAAGTCATAGTGTACCACAATCCTAATGCTCGAGACTAATATGCAAAAGTTAACAAAAGTTAATTTGACTCAAAATGATTTCCAAAATTTATACATGATTATTATATAGTTTAAATATCATCATTTTATATTTTTAAATATTTTTAAAAGATTTATTAGAGTAAATAATATAATTCATTTATTAATAATAAAACTTTATATAAAAATATACTTATATATATCTTAGATAATAAAATTTATAAAGTTCATTGAATATCATAAAAATGTTATGATAGATTTTATTAAGGTAATTATATTATTTGTATTACCTTTTTTTTAAATAACACTGATAATAATAATAAATGAAAGTTGTATTATTTGGTATTAATAATAATTATTATTCTATTAATAATAATAACAATATTTATATTTACAAAAATGGTATTATAACAATATGATAATTTTTATAGAAAATGAAATTTTACATTAACAATGATATTCTTATTAAAATATTAATTTTTGTAAAGATGATATTTTTAATATTAATAATAATACTTTTAACAATAATAGTGATAAAAATAATGAAAAATGATAATTTTATCTGAATCAATATCGTTAAATTTCATCATGATACTCATACTCATTATTTCCTAATCAGTTTGTTAATAGCTTTTAAATCGTCTTTCATATCGCGTTCATTTTGATGATAATAATAGTAGTTATAATAATTAAGTGTTACTTACTATTATAATACTAATAATAATAAATGTTATGATAATGATATTACTAATAACTATTTTAATGATTAATAATAATAATAATAATACTAATTATAACTTTAACAATAGTAATAATAATAAAAATATCAATTTTTAATGATATTACTTTTTATTGATAATAATAATAATAATAATAATAATAATAATAATAATGATAATAATAATTTGATACAAACTAGAATGATGTTAATAACGACGATGAAAATAATCATTTTTAATAATAATATCAAAAATTCAATTGACTATAACTTCTAATCCTGTCATCGAATCCATTCGACATCTAAATGAAAAGTTCTTAATTTTTCGCTAGCTTTCCAACGACATGCATATCTTATACCTTATCTCAATCGCAGGTGTAACTAATTCGAGATTCAACATAACCTAACTAAGGGCAATATCAAGAGTACAAGCATGCATAATCCTATATTCTCGAGCACTAGTCAGGGATACACTATTAGTATGTAAAAATTAAATTATGAGTACTTACGTATCAATATTGAGATTCAATATTGCAAGAAAGGTACGTAGACGCGACGGAGATGATAAAAACTAGATTGACCTCACGAGCATGCCCCCGAACCATACCTATAACCTCCATAGCTATAACCCATAATTTTCTTAGTTCTGCCCCGCTCGTAAAACTCATTTTTTAATTTACTCAAACAGCACACCGTCGTAGTATTTTATGTAATAATACTAATTATAATAATACTAATAATAACAATAATAATTATATTACTAATAAGATTAATAATAATAATATTAATAATATATCTTATACTTATACGAAGTAGTAAAATGAAGAATGAATCAACTGGATCAAAATCGTTTGATTTATAGGCATGAGTTTTACACCTAACCCCTCATTTATAGCTCAACATCACTTAACTCATTGCCGACACTTTTATAAATAATTATATATATTATTTAATATATAATATATTTAATCTTTAGAATTAATTAAATATTATATTATATTCTCGTGCATAGTAAAAATGTAATTTTTGTTCAATTGACTCGTACGTTGTCACTCGACTCATGTACCACTTTCGGTTTTTCGAGCGCACTTTCGTACGTTTAGAAAACTAGCCTTTTACGTTACGCGACGTGTACCCTTATAAATAAATTAACTTACTCATCAATAAATTACCTTATAAAAATGTAGCTTTATAAAATTGAGCGTTGTGGTCATTTGCTTCTATAAATCAGTGGCTCGTTGTTTGTCAAAATATTTTATTTTAAATCAGGACGTTTTATGACTAAGTTAATATATATATATATATATATATATATATTTATTTATTTATTTAAAATTGTAAATTTGTACATAATATATAAATGTTTGAAATATTTATTTACTGATATAATATTTAGTCTTTCAAAACCAATTATATTTCAAAGTTCGTTTTATATAATTTAACTCTTTAAATATTAGTAGTTATTCTACCAAACAATGTTTTTAATATGAAAAACTAAATGGTTGACTAGTTAATCAAGGTAAAGTACACTTTTGAAATTTAAACGGAAATGATTACTAACTTTTGACTAACTCTCGTTAATGACACTTTTGTAAATCACTTTTACCAAATATTTCGGATACCATTAAAAAGAAAAGGTTTTCTAATTCAAAGTGGACCTCTTAACAGAGACTCATAATCGTAATTCAATGTATATAATAATTCAATCATTTAATATTATCTTTTAATTCCGTCAATAATTATTAAATATATTTTAGAACAACAACGTTCATGTAAAGTATTATACGTCTAATACTTGTTAATGTTTTCAGGTTATAATATATACACATATACATATATACATTCATTTAGTGGTTCGTGAATCATTAAAATTTGCTCGAGGTTAAATGAACGTATGAACACAGTTTCAAATTCTTGTTATTCAATTTAATAGACTTTGCTTATCTTGTCAGGAATATATAAAGATTAAAGTTTAAATTTGGTCGGAAATTTTCGGGTTGTCACATCCACAACCTTCCAACCCAATATTCTCAATAGACGAGTCATCTACCGAAGATGAACTACGAGCTGTAATAGATAATGACACCTCGGATTTCACCCAATTGGGTAATAGAGGTGAAACCTTTGATCCCGAGAATGAACGAAAGGAAATGTTAGGAATTGTCCACCCTATAGAAATATGTATGTCAATGTATAACGATCCATTTGACCAAGAACCAGAAAAGAGACATATCCATTTACTAAAAGCTACAATTGAAAAAGAATTAAGTAGTGACGATCGGGTGGGTCTAAACTTTAAACCCATTGATATATTATACACCACCCGAGATGTAAATAACTGGCTCACAATTTTAATTCTTGGAACTTATTCTACCGATTTCATATGTCGTCAGCTAAGTGTGGGGAAGTCTAACCCCACTTAATGTTAAATTCGGGGTTCGGGTTAGTGCAAAACTCGTTAATAAAAATGCATGATAAATTAGGGAAAATACTCATTTTCAAAGATTAGCAAACAGTTCAGAAGAGCAACCATTTTTGAAGAAAAACATGTGTGATAAAAAAAAAAAAAGGAATGAACGATGGGGTGCACCATCTATCATTCGACGAGCTTTATAATTACAAATTGGGTATTTTTAATCACTTTTCTACACTAATCACCCTCATGAATTTATAATTATAGTCTGATTTCATTCAAATGAGGGCATTGCATGATCTCATGTGTGGGGAAAGGTTATAAATTCTCTCGGGTTTGCACTTGGTTTATTTGCCAAATTTTGTGAAAATTTGAAAAATTTTCAACTAAATGAATTCAAAATCATATTTATACATATTTATGAACGATAAAAACTAGGTGTTAATACCGAAATTATCGTTACCTCGGAAAGGACATAAATTGAGAAACAACCTAAAATGTTTGAATTCATTTAAAATGGAAAAGAGGAGAATAAAAAGGCAAAGAAAGAAATAAATAAAAGCCAAGTGTGGGGAGAATGTACCAAGTTATTCAATTAAAAACTATCTATCACATGTTTCTGTAAAGTTATTGCAGGTGCTTTTGTTTTGGACTAAATTAACTGTTTTACCCGGTTTATTGTAATACATTTGAAAGAAAAGATGGATCTACACGATGAATTAATTCCATCATTAAAAGGAAGTAAAGTCTTCTGAAAAAGACACGCGCTTCTTGATTTAGGTCAGGAAGTTGTCATCCAGACCAGCTGTAGTTTGACGAAAAATCTAGAAAAGTCATCTCTAAAATCAGCAGGAAATTCACGGACCTCAGCATCAAACAGGGTCGCCAAGTGGTCAGACTTATCCTAACCATGAGAGGATCTGTCTCGTAAAATGGGGAGGGCACTATGCAAATTAGCTTGATAAGACTAATGAATCAGACCCCCAGAAAGGATAATCTCCTTAAAGATTAAAAATCAGCATTTAAGCCTGATATTACTCAATCCTTGAGATTGACTTTAAAGATTGAGAATTACGAACTCATGAAATTCGTTGATATCTAAACTCGAGCTTGAACGAGAAAATATTTTGATCAAATTAAAACCGATTTGTTTTCTGAAAACCTATTTTCAATGCGTTCATTAATATTGAACGTAAAATCCTAAGATTTCATCGGAATTCATTAGGTCACCTGAACCAAATCGGGTGTCAACCGTAAGAACGGTGGTTGCATAGCATGGTCGAAGACAGGACCTTGTGCCAGATCGAAGAATTATAGGGTGATCTTTACTATTGCTCCTACAAAGGATAGTAATTGCATCTGACACATTTTTGACCATAATTATCTGCATGTCATGAAACATTGCCTTAACAGTTGCTTGTTCATCGCTTTCCTTTACAACCGGATGGTAGTTTACCGAAAGGTAATATACGGAACAAGTATACTGGACGTGTTGCTTTCCTAATACAAGGTTAGCAAGTGGGGACACAAAACCACGAGTTTTGAGCTAAAATTTTAAAATCTGAAACCCACAAAACCCATAAAATCATTTTGCAAACATCAGTGAAGGGTTATTCCGAAAAACTTATCTAGGGTAAAATCTAGCTTAAATTTTCAAAAGATCAAAAGTTTTCATAAAGATCCAATTTCCTTAAGGATCTAAATTTTCATAGTCACGTGGGACTTTAAACCGCCTTTCAAATGTGCACTTTGCTTTGGAAACCGAAAGTAAATCGGCTATTTGATTGCAAGTGTCGTTGACCTGAACCCGAGGCAACTGTGGATGGCACACCCACCTTTAACCATGGTTCTATTGTTACTATCATTGTTCATACCGCTGTATCAAAATCACTGATGTATAAAGTGTGAGAATAAAAAAGTGATTCGAGTGAAGTGTGATTTTATTTCAAGTTCTGTATTGCTTGAGGACAAGCAACGTTTAAGTGTGGGGATATTTGATAGTGCTCCAAATGAACATATATTTAGGCACAATATCCTTCTAATATGTAAAGCTTTTAGTTACTATTGTTCTATTTTTATGTAATAATCGTTTAAATAAATAAGTGCGAAGACAAAAGAAGAAAACGAAGATTTGAAGATGCAAACTCCCAAAAAGCTCAAATGTACAAGATACAATCCAAGTGGTTCAATTTATTGATGAGAAACGTCTAAATATTAACAAGAGTACAAGTCGCAGAACGCAAAATACCAGATATCTAACCGTACGAAACGACTTTCGAAAATCCGGAACCGAGACATAAACCGAGCATCAACGCGTGAGACAACGGACCTAAAATTACAAGTCAACTATGCACAAGAATATAATATAGTATATATATATATATAAAATTACATAATATTATATATATATATATATATATATATATATATATATATATATATTATAAAAATCACCAGCCCACGTTTTGAATTCAAATGGTGAGCTGGAACTCGAAACTCCACGATCGCGGAGCTCACCAGGACTCAAATTCGCCTATAAATACTCTAGCCTTCTGCTCGATCAACCTGCACCATATCAATCTCTCTCTCTGATATATATATATATATATATATATATATATATATATATATATATATATATATATATATATATATATATATATATATATATATATATATATATATATATATATATAAATTAGTTTAGTTTTATATTAGTTTAGATTAGGTAATGTAATGGTTAATTACGGGTTTTAAAGTCAGAGTTCTGTCCGTGTAACACTGCGCGATTAATAATCACTGTAAGCTATGTTCTTCCTTTTTACATTACTGTCTTGTATTTAAGTTATTATTATGCTTATTTGAGCCGAAGTAATCATGATGTTGAACTAAATATTCAAAATGGGGTTATTGGGCTTTGGACCATAATTGGGGTTTGGACAAAAGACCGACACTTGTGGAAATTGGACTATGGGCTATTAATGGGCTTTATATTAACTAAATGATATCTCGTTAATTTAATATAGAGATTTATAATTTGACGTATTTATATATAACCACATACGCTTGACTGGGTACGGTGAGCGGGATATTTATAAATACTAATAATTGTTCATTTGACCGGACACGGGGATGGATTAATAGTCAATGGACTTATTAAAACAGGGGTGGATTACATTCAAGGAAAATTGGTGTAATTGTTAATAAAGTATTAAAACCTTGGATTACACGCAGTCGATAACCTGGTGTAATCATTAACAATGTATTAAAACCTTATTACAGTTTAAATCCCCAATTAGTTGGAATATTTGACTTCGTGTATAAGGTTAATTTGGCGAAAACCCTCGCACTTTATAATTATGACCAATGGACTATTATGGACAAAACCAGATGGACATATCGAATAATCCAGGACAAAGGATAATTAACCCAGGGTAATAATTTAACATAAAAACGTCAAATATCATGATTACGGAAGTTTAAATAAGCATAATACTTTTATTTCATTTCTTATCGCAATTTTATATATCGTCATTTAAATATCGTTATTTATTTTACGCTTTAAATTAAGTTATATATAATATTTTTTTACATTAGGTTTTAATTGTGACTTAAGTTTTAAAATCGACAAACTGGTCATTAAACGGTAAAACCCCCTTTTATATATTATTATATATAATTATATATATTTTATACAAATATAGTTATATAAAAATATAGTGTAAAATAAGCCGTCTCCCTGTGGAACGAACCAGACGTACTAAAAACTACACTACTCTACGATTAGGTACACTGCCTATAGTGTTGTAGCAAGGTTTAGGTATATCCCATCTGTAAATAAATTAAATTAAAACTTGTGTAATTTGTATCGTATTCCTTAATAAAAATAATAGTATTTCGTATTACACCTCGCACACATCATATATTTTCATCAAGTTTTAGTGTGTTAATTTGTTGTTTGAATGTATCAAAACCCTAAGGGTTTGTAACTCAAATTTCATGAAATTGAAGCTTGTTTTGATGTATATATGTTATTGTTTTAAGTTAAACGATACCTACACTTTCTATTGTGATGTAAATCGGCCTCTAAAACGATCAAACATGTAATCTCAGTGATTTAAAAATGCATTTAATATCGATTTCATAAGACATGCACGAGTGACATCACTCGCATGCGTGAGACATGACTCGCACGAGTCTGTACACGGTTGATGATCAACCGTGTCAACCCTTGAGCTCACTCATTTGTTTTTGATTTAGTTGCTCACTCGCTTGACAGAGCTGACACGTATGATTAACCACACGAGTCATCACACGGTTGACTCACTCGCTTATAAATGTTGGCTCAACCGTGTACCTTTTCTGAAACCATATTACTGCTCAAACGTGTCAACAGTGGCACGAGTGACTATATCACTCGCACGGTTGATCACTCAGCCGCACGTGTGACACTATCATTCGCACTTTTTATCCTGTTTAACAAGTTTATGACACTTTGATACAAATGATTTGATGTTTTATGATAATTGATTTATATATCTAACATTTCTGTTGATGTTTTCAGTTTGTTAAGATATCATCAATGGTTGAACAACAAGTCAATGTTCCAGTCATTAATCTAGAAGGTCAGGGGGAGCAACAAGCAAATCCTCAAGTGAATCCTGTTAACCCACATGCTCAATAGGAGATTGATGTCAAAGCAGGGAGGTATAAAATAATATTAAATTTTAGCAGAAAATACTATTAAATACGATACAATTTTACACAAGATATTTATTTATTTATAGAATGGATATACTTAAACCTTGCTACAACACTTATAGGCAGTGTACCTAATCGTACAGTAGTGTAGTTTTTAGTAAGTCCGGTTCGTTCCACAGGGAGATCTTTAAGCAAAGCTCAACGCTATATTAGTTTACTTTTATTAAAATTACAAATATATATATAAGTAATATTATTATTATAAAGGGGGGGTTTTTACCATTTAATGACCGGTTTGTCGATTTTAAAACTTTAGTCGCAGTTAAAACCTAATGTAAAATATAAAATAAATACAAGACTTTAAATTAAAGCGTAAAGTAAATAACGATAATGAAATTGCGAATAATAAAAATGCGATAAAAATTAAATTGCGATAATTAAAAGGTACGATAATTAAAAGTGCAATAAAATGAAATAACAATAAATAAAAGTGCGATAATTAGAAGTGCAATTAAATATAAAATAAAGGAAATAAAATATGATATAAAAGAATTATGCTTATTTAAACTTCCGTAATCATGATGTTTGACGTGTTGATTTTAGTTTTATGCCCTTGGGTTAATTGTCCTTTGTCCTGGATTATTCAATATGTCCGTCTGGTTTTTGTCCATAACAGTCCATCAGTCATAAATATAAATTGCAAGTGTCCTTGTCAAATTATTATTATACCCGAAGATAAATATTCCAACTAATTGGGGATTCGAATTGTAACAAGGTTTTAATACTTTGTTTAATGAATACACCAGGTTATCGACTGCGTGTAAACCAAGGTTTTACTACTTTGTTAACAATTACACCAATTACCCTTGAATGTAATTTCACCCCTGTTTTAATTATTCTAGTGGCTATTAATCCATTTCCGTGTCCGGTTAAATGAACGATTATTCGTACATATAAATACCCCGCCCATCGTGTCCGATCGAGTGTATATGGTAATTTATAGGGACGCCCAATTGTAAATCTTTATATTAACATTAACAAACTTTCATTTAGTTAAACAAATATAAAGCCCATTAATAGCCCATAGCCTAGTTTCCACAAGTGTCGTTCTTTTGTCCAAACCCCAATTATGGTACAAAGCCCAATTACCCAATTTTAGTAATTAGCCCAACATCATGATTACTTCGTTTTAAACAAGCATAATAATAACTTAGCTACGAGACATTAATATAAAAAGGTTGAACATAACTTACAATGATTAAAAATAGCGTAGCGTTACACGGACAGAATTTCGACTTACACCCTTACAACATTCGCTAACATACCCTTATTATTAGAATTATAATTAAAATTAAAATATAAATTATAAATATAAATATATATTACTCGTATATATTGAGAGAGAGATGAAAGATATGGTTTTTGATCAGAATTCGGGTTGATTTTATAGCCAGATTTGATTTTTGGGGCTCCGCGACTCGCGGCAAAAAGGCCTTCAAACTCCGCGAGTCGCGGAGAGGTATTTTCATTTTACTCCCTTGGAGTTTCTGGCTGCCGACAGTTTTTAATATATATATATAATATATATATAATTAATATAATTAATTATATATTATATTATATTTATATATATAGTTAACTTGTAATTTTTAGTCCGTTGCGTCGAGCGTTAAGAGTTGACTCTGGTCCCGGTTCCGGATTTTCGAACGTCCTCGCGTACAATTTAATATCTTGTACTTTGCGTTTTGAATCTTGTACTCTTGTGATTTCGAGACGTTTCTTATCAATAATTGGAACCTTTTTGATTGTCTTTTGTTCTTTTGAGCTTTTTGGTCGTTTGCGTCTTCAAATCGTCGAATCTGTCTTTTGTCTTCACCTTTTATTATTTAAACGAATATCACTTGTAAATAGAACAATTGCAACTAAAAGCTTGTCTTTCTTGAGGAATAATGCCATGAAATATATGTTCGTTTTTAGCATTATCAAATATTCCCACACTTGAGCGTTGCTTGTCCTCAAGCAATATTGTCTTGAAATACTAGAATCACTTCTTTATTCTTCACACTTTGTACATCAGTGATTTCTATATGGCGGTATAAACAATGGTAGTAACGATATGGTTTACAGTCCCACATGACTATAAAAATTTAGATCCATTAAGGAAATTGGATCTTTATGAAAACATTTGATCTTTTGAAATCTAGTTTTTACCCTAGATAAGTTTTTCGGGATAACCCTTTACCGGTGTTTGCAAAATATTTTTGTGGGTTTTGTGGGTTTCAGATTTGAAAATTTTAGCTCAAAACTTGCGGTTTTGTGTCACCCACTTGCTAACCTTGTATTTGGAAAGCAACACGTCCAGTTTACTTGTTCCGTATATTACCTTTCGGCAAACTACCGTCCGGTTGTAAAGGAAAGCGTTGAACAAGCAACTGTTAAGGCAATGTCCCGTGACATGCTTTTGATTATGGTCTATAACGTGTCGGACGCAATTACTATCCTTGGTAGGAGCAATAGTAAAGCTCACCCTTATAATTTGTCGGTTTGGCACGAGGTCCTGTCTTTGACCATGCTATGCAACCACCGTTCTTACGGTTGACACCCGATTTAGTTCAGGTGACCTAATGAATTCCAGGTGAATTCCTAGGATTTTACGTTCAATGGTAATGAACGTATTGAAAATAGGGTTTTCAGAAAACAAATCGGTTTATAATTTTGATCAAAATATTTTCTCGTTCAAGCTCGAGTTTAGATATCATTGAATTCCATGAGTTTGTAATTCTCAATCTTTAAGGTCAATCTCTAGGATTGAGTAATATCAGTCTTAAAAGCTGATTTTTAATCTTTAAGGAGATTATCCTTTCTGGGGATCTGATTCATTAGTCTTATCCAGCTAATTTGCACGGTGCCCCCCCATTGCACGAGATAAATCCTTCTCATGGTTAGGATAAATCTGACCACTTGGCGACCCTGTTTAATGCTGAGGTCCGTGGATTTCCTGCTGATTTTAGTGATGACTTTTCTAGATTTTTCGTCAACCTACAGCTGGTCTGAACGACAACTTCATGACCTAAATCAAGAAGCGCGTGTCTTTTTCGGAAGACTTTACTTCCTTTTAATGATGGAATTGATTCATCGTGTAGATCCATCTTTTCTTTTCTTTCATTGGGTAAAACAGTTTAGTTTAATTTAAAGCAAAAGTATTTTCAGTTATTTGTTACAAATATATGTGGCATATGTTTAAAATAACTTGGTAAATTTTCCCACACTTGGCTTTTTATTTTTCTTTTTATCGTCCTCTATTCCATTTTAAATGAATTTTAACATTTTAGTTTGTTTCTCAATTTATGTCCTTTCCGAGGTAACAATAATTTCGGTGTTAAAACCTAGTTTTATCGTTCATAAATATGTATAAACATGATTTGAATTCATTTAATTGAAAATTTTGAAAAATTTTACTAGAATTGGGTAGTCAGTATATAAGACTAGGGCTGTTCTTTTTTATCAGAGAGCACTAGATTCTAATACAACTACTGCTTTACTAGTATTTTTAATGGTAACCAAGTGTTTAATATAAAAATTTTAAAATCCGAAAGAATTTAATCCCTTCCCACACTTAAGATCTTGCAATGCCCTCATTTGCAAGAAATCAGTAACAATTTAAATTATTGAGGGTGATTTGTGTGAAAATGATTAAATTTTTACCAAAGTTTCCAAATATATTGGCGTTTGTTTGCTGAATGATAAATGGTGCACGTCATTTGTTCATTCCGTCTTGTTGTTATTTCACATATATTTTGCATCATTGTCGTCAAAATTACTTGCTTTTGCTGAACTTAATGCCAGTCTTTGAAAATGCGTTGTTTTACCCTGTTGTGTACATAAGATAAACTGCATACATATATACATATTTTTGAAGTTTGGTATATTACCCCACATTCAAAAATTATTAAAATCTAAGAATAAAAGTTAGATAAATATAAAAATGATTACAATATAAACAAAAATATTAAATGTATCAATAATTACAAATTACAAAATAATAAAAATAAAAAATAAGTAAACTAAGGATGATATTGGTACCAATAGGGGTTCCACGCATAACCATAAGTGCTATAGAATGCCTCGGCAGGGTCATACGTAGGATATGGTGGCTGCATCTCTATCGACCAAGGAGGGAAGACGGGTTTCGGTGTAGGAATATAGTTTCTACCTATGTGTTGGCAATGCGCTATGATCTGGTTCTGATGAACTTGCCAATCTTCAAATGCTCTCTGTCTAGCATTTTCGTATTCCTGAGAAGCTATAAACCTTTGCATTTCTTGCATCTGGTTCCCCCCTCCTACATTACCTTGTTCCTGGTTTCTCTCTACCTGTGGATGTCTACCATTGTATCGTACTGCGGCGTTATTTCGCCGCTTCAACACTTTCGCACCATGGTATACATTTAAACCTATAGTGTCGCGGGGTTCCGGCTCTTCTACTAATAATCCCCCCCGACTTATATCCACACCGAGATATTCACCAATCAAAGTAATAAAAATACCACCTCCTATTATGCTATGTGGACGCATCCCTCGAACCATAGCTGATAAATAATAACCCACACAATATGGTATACTTACAGCGCTGTGTGGGTCTCGAATACACATATGGTAAAACAAATCTTGTTCATTTACCTTTTCTTTGTTTTTACCCCTTTGTGTAATCGAATTAGCTAAAAATCTATGTATTACTCTTAATTCGGCTCTATCTATATCCAAATAAGAGTAGTTTCCCCCTTTGAAACGGTGGTGGCTTGTCATTTGACTCCACACACCGTGTGTATCAAAATTCTCATCTATTTTCCTACCGTTTAGTATCAATCCTCTACAATCGGCAGACGCTAATTCCTCAGGCGTATATATACGTAAAGCCTGAGCCATGTCCAGTAAAGACATGTGGCGCATCGAACCGCCTAACAAAAATCTAATAAAAGAACGATCGGTTAAACTGGCTACCCGATCATTCAACTCTATACTACATAACAACTCTTCACACCATACTTTATATACAGGTCTGCGTATGGTGAATAAACATATCCAGTCATTAAAAGAAGAATTACCATACCTCTGTACCAGTAATTCCCTAATTGGCCCGGCCAATTCTACAGCTTCCAAGGGTCCCCATTCTATGACCCTTGGTACCTCAACAACCTTGGAATGAAGAGTATGCAAACCCCGTTGATATTTTGGATAATCTATCCAAAGTCTGTCAAATCGCAGGTTCGGGTGCAACTGTTCCAAGTGCATATCTGAAAAGGTCATGACTGGATGAGGTACATCCTGCTTGTAGTAATTATCTACCTCCTGTTGTTCCAAGTTCTCAGCAGGAGCATGGCGGGCTTGGGATGAAGATTCACCCCTTTCAGTCTGCAAAACACATCAAACACAAATTTTGTGCATCCAAATATGCATTAGTGTCAGCAAAATCATCAATCAAAATAATTACAATGACATTATCAATTTATATCAAACTTAAGCTTATTTTCACATTTTTATCAAATCTACACTTTTTCAAATAAGCATATACGAAAATTTTCGCCAAGTTCATAAGCATTCAACTCAAATAACATGTCAAAATAATCATTACTAGCAAATAAACAAGTCTCAAATGGCATTATCTTTCAAAAATCAAGTTCATGAATTTTGGACTTGAAAAAGTCCACTTTAATTCTCAAAATCATGTTTAGGCTCAAAGTTTGGATCATTTAACTACCTAGACATGTTACACTACTCAATTTAGCAACAATTCATGACAAAAATCGGCCATAACCTGTTTATATCAAAAAGCCCCAAATTGCTCAAGAACACAAACCCTAGATTATAAAGATTTTGAAGTTTTTAGCTTCAAATCATGTTAACAAGCATCAATCTAGGTTATACATGCATAATATACTAACAATTTAACACTAATTACACTAAAAATTAACAAAATTCAAATTATGAAAATATGCTCAAGAACACACTAAAATTCGGATTTAAAGGTGATTTGGGGTGTAATTGTACCTGTTTTCTTGAGTAGTTCCTAGATATCATCCTTCTCAACATGATTGTAGTGAAAAATTTGAAGATTAACGGTGAAAAATCGAGTTTTTGGGATGATTTTCGTGGGTTTTCTCGGGTTTTTTCGCAGCTATTTCGGGTGTTTATGTGTGTGTGTGAGTTATCTGATCGAGCAGCTAGTTTTATTTTTTTTTCTGTAATTTTGTACCTCCGCGAGTCGCGGAGGTTTTCACTGAAAACTCCGCGAGTCGCGGAGTTATTTTTTTTTTTTTTTTTTTTTTTTTTTTTTTTTTTTTTTTTTTTTTTATAATCTTTAACTTATAAAACAATTAAGAAATTAATTTTAAAATTTTGTTTCCCTTGTTATTTAGGACGAGGTCGTTTCGGATCGATGTCCTAGTCCGTCCTTCGACAAAATTTTTTAAAATTTGTCTTTTTGTAGCGATTGTTTTAAAAGCTAAGATTTTTGGGTTTTTTCAATGTTTTTGGCATACTTTAAATCAATAAGATTAAAAATAATGATAATAAAAGTTCTCGTCCCTCCCTCGGGTAAAGCAATTTCGGTTCAAAGACCTAGTCTTCAACTTACGACGAATTTTAAAAATCATATTTTTAACTTAATGAGATAAAGTAAATTTTTTTGTTTTTAAATTCACACAACTTAAATAATAAATTCAAAATTAAAAAAAAAAATTCACACCAAACTCAAAATTTAAAATGCATAAAATTAAAAATTAATATTTTAAAAATTAAAAATTCACACCAAACTTAATTTAAAAATTTATAAATTCATACCAAACTTATATTAATTTTTCAAATATTTACAATTTTAAAAATATTGTTTTTACAAAGTTTACAATATTAATTTAAGATTTAAATATTAAGATTAAAAACATGGTAAAAATAAATTTAAAAATCTTTTTGTCTTTTTATCCCACTTTAATCAATCAAATATTATCAAAAATATGCGCCCCTCTTTTCGGTAAAGTAATTTCGGTTCCAAGACCTAATTTAACTCATGACGAATTTTTGAAATATTTTGCGTTGATTGATTAAAGATATTTATACCTTAAGAATAAACGTTAAATTTCGCAGTGATGTAATAAATTTTTGAACGATATCAATAATTTCGGTCGCCAAACCTAATTTTATTTAATACCAATTTAATACTTTTTAGCGAACAAATTAGCGTTTATTATCAAAAGGTTAAAAATAAAATAAAAACTGTACAGACATACCTGTGAAATAGATTTCTTAGTTATATGATCTATTATATTCATAAGATAGTCGGTTTAATTGGTCTTCCATGGCTGCATAGGCGTAACCTCGAGCATTCATTGTCTTTTCTTCTAAACATATGAACGGTCCGTCTCTGCATAAAGTAACAAATTCGGTATTTGAATAGGTTTGATTATTTGAACATTTACCTCCATGTGACCATTTTCCGCATTTGTGACATTTTTCTAGGTGTCGTGCTCTTCTTTTCGCTGCGGATTTTGATTTTCCTTTACCAAATTGTAACTTATTATCTTCGCATCTGGATCCTTTTCTAACTCCGTCCATTCTTTCTCTGATTACTGATACTATTTCACTCGGGAGTATGTCATTATTTCTTTTAGTGATCAAAGCGTGTAGCATTAGACCATGGTTTAGTTCACAGGCAGTCTTCATTTCGTAAAAACCTAAAAAAATAAAAATTCAGAATGGGGGGAGAAGACTAGTTCTTTAGGGTCTGCTAGGGAAAGACCATACGTGTTCCATTTTCGAGAACTACACGAAAACAGACAATCTAACTCTAACAGAAATATATATTATCCTTTAAAGACTTGATTCTCCCCACACTTAGTTAGCTGTGGTGTCGAAATTGTGATTAACTTCGTTGTCGACTTCCATCGGACCCTGTATGTAATGTTTAACTCTGTGACCATTAACTTTAAATTCAATCCCATTTGAATTTATTAATTCTATTGTTCCGTATGGGAAAACTCTTTTGACTATGAATGGTCCAGACCATCTTGATTTCAATTTTCCAGGAAATAGCTTGAATCGTGAATTGAAAAGAAGAACTCTGTCTCCTTCTTTAAATTCTTTTGAACTTCTGATTCTTTTATCATGCCATTTCTTCGTTCTTTCTTTATAGATTAACGAATTTTCGTATGCTTCATGTCTTAATTCTTCTAATTCGTTTAGTTGACTTAATCGTAGATGTCCAGCTTCATGTAAATCAAGATTACATGTCTTCAAAGCCCAAAATGCTTTGTGTTCAATTTCTACTGGAAGATGACATGCTTTTCCATAAACAAGTCTAAAAGGTGTGGTTCCAATTGGAGTTTTGTAGGCTGTTCTAAAAGCCCAGAGTGCATCCTCCAATTTAATGGACCATTCCTTCAGGTTTGATCCTACGGTTTTCTCTAGAATACGTTTTAAAGCTCGGTTTGTATTTTCAATTTGTCCACTTGTTTGTGGATGATATGCGGTGGAGATTTTATGAGTTACTCCATATCGTTTAAGAACTTTCTCAAGTTGATTATTACAGAAATGAGTACCCCGATCACTTATTAAAGCTTTCGGTGTTCCAAACCTTGCAAAAAGACGTTTTAAAAAATTGACTACAACTCGTGCATCGTTAGTTGGGAGAGCTTGTGCTTCCGCCCATTTAGATACATAATCAATGGCTACGAGTATATATAGATTATTATGAGATTTTGGAAATGGACCCATAAAGTCAATACCCCAAATGTCAAATACTTCACATACTTGGATGACATTTTGTGGCATTTCATCACGTTGACTTATTCTTCCGGCCCTTTGACATGCATCACAGGATTTGCAAAGAAGGTGTGCGTCTTTGTAAATTGTAGGCCAATAGAATCCAGCTTCATAAACTTTTCTTGCTGTTAGTTGAGGCCCATAATGCCCTCCTGTTGGTCCTGTGTGACAATGGTTTAAAATTTTACTAGCTTCATCTCCAAATACACATCGGCGTATTATTCCATCGGGACAACTTTTAAACAGATGTGGATCTTCCCAGAAATAGTGTTTTATATCACTGAAGAATTTCTTTCGTCTTTGGTACGATAATCCTTTTTCAAGGAATCCACAAACTAAGTAGTTTGCATAGTCTGCAAACCATGGGATTTCTTTATAATCTATCTTCAATAGATATTCATCAGGAAAGTTGTCTTGTATGGCCGATTCATTTAGAACTTCTAATTCGGGATTTTCAAGACGAGAAAGATGATCAGCGGCGAGATTTTCTGCTCCTTTTTTATCTCGGATTTCAATATCAAACTCTTGTAAGAGTAAGATCCAACGGATTAATCTTGGTTTAGCATCTTGTTTTGAAAATAGGTATCTAAGAGCAGAATGGTCGGTATAGACCACCGTTTTTGCTAGAACGAGATATGATCGAAATTTGTCAAAAGCAAAGACAATAGCAAGGAGTTCTTTTTCAGTAGTTGTATAGTTCGTTTGTGCTCCTTGTAATGTCTTACTAGCATAATATATAGGTTGAAATCGTTTTTCAATCCTTTGTCCTAAAACGGCTCCCATTGCAAAATCACTTGCATCGCACATTAGTTCAAATGGTAGATTCCAATTTGGTGTTATCATGATTGGTGCATTAGTGAGTTTTTCTTTAAGAATATTAAAAGATTTGATACATTCATCTGAAAAGATGAATGGCGCATCCTTTTCTAGGAGTTTATTCATAGGAGTGGCAATTTTAGAAAAATCTTTTATGAAACGTCGGTAAAAACCGGCATGCCCTAGAAAACTCCTAACTCCTCTAACATTGGTGGGGTGTGGAAGTTTAGCAATTACATCTACTTTAGCTCTATCCACTTCAATTCCTTCTTTTGAAATTTTATGTCCAAGAACGATGCCTTCTTTAACCATGAAATGGCATTTCTCCCAATTAAGTACTAGATTTGATTTTTCGCATCTAATTAGCATTCGTTCCAGATTAACTAGACATGATTTAAATGTATCACCGAAGACTGAAAAGTCATCCATGAATACTTCCATGCATTCTTCTATCATGTCGTGAAAAATCGCCATCATACACCTTTGAAAGGTTGCAGGGGCGTTACAAAGTCCAAATGGCATGCGTTTGTAAGCAAAAGTACCATAAGGGCACGTGAATGTGGTTTTCTCTTGATCTTCGGGTGCTATTGGAATTTGAAAATATCCGGAAAATCCATCTAGAAAACAATAGTAACTATTTCCGGCTAATCTTTCCAACATTTGATCTATGAAAGGTAAGGGGAAGTGATCTTTTCTGGTGGCGTCATTTAATTTTCTATAATCAATACATACACGCCATCCTGTTACAGTCCTAGTAGGAATAAGCTCATTTTTCTCATTTGTAATGACAGTCATGCCACCCTTCTTAGGCACGCATTGAACTGGGCTTACCCATGGACTATCAGAGATTGGATATATTAAACCTGCATCTAGCAGTTTAATAATCTCTTTCTTAACTACATCTTGCATATTAGGATTCAGTCTTCGTTGGCGTTGCACATACGTTTTATGACCTTCTTCCATAAGGATTTTATGTGTGCAATACGAAGGACTTATTCCTTTAATATCATGAATCTTCCATGCAATGGCTGGTTTATGAGCTTTCAACACAGAAATGAGTTGTGATTTCTCATTTTCAGTAAGAGAAGACGATATTATTACAGGTAATTCAGATTCACCATGTAAATAAGCGTATTCCAAATGGTTTGGAAGTGGCTTTAACTCTAATTTTGGAGGTTCTTCTATCGATGATTTATATCGATATCTGTCTTCTTCTTTTAGCATTTGAATTTCTTCTGTTGTTGGTTCATATCCATTAGCTATAAGTGTAGCTAACATTTCAGCTTCATCAATTGGTTCATTTCCTTCTCCTAAAGAACATTCTCCTGTTCCTTGTAATTCTGGAAATTCTTCTAATAATTCTGCATGTGCATCTATAGTTTTAATATAATAACATGTATCATCTGCAGATTGTGGTTGTTGCATGGCTCTATCAACTGAAAAGGTAACACTCTCATCCTCTATACTTAGGGTCAGTTTCTTACCGAACACGTCTATCATTGCTTTAGCCGTGTTTAAAAATGGTCTTCCTAATATGAGAGGAACTTGAGAATCTTCTTCCATGTCCAAAACAACAAAATCTACTGGAAATACTAAATTACCAACTTTAACTAGCATGTTCTCCATTATCCCTCTAGGATATTTTATTGATCTATCGGCTAGTTGTATGCTTATTCTGGTTGGTTTCAATTCTCCAAGGTCTAGTTTAGCGTATAGTGAATACGGCATTAGATTTATACTAGCACCTAAGTCTGCCAATGCTTCTATTGAACTAAGACTACCCAGAAAACATGGAATTGTGAAACTTCCTGGATCAGATAGTTTTTCTGGTATCTTATTCAACAGCACTGCTGAACAATTAGCATTCATAGTAACAGCCGAGAGTTCTTCCATTTTCTTTCTATTTGTGATTAGATCTTTCAAGAATTTAGCATATCTTGGCATTCCTGAAATCACATCAATGAAAGGAAGATTTACATTTATCTGTTTAAACATATCCAAGAATTTGGATTGCTCGGCTTCTAGTTTTTCTTTCTTCATTTTACTCGGGTAAGGAAGTGGTGGTTGGTATGGTTTAACATAAGGTTTATCCTTAACTGTGTTATCTTCATTAACCTTCTCAACTACCGGTTCCTTTTCCTTATCTTGATCAGGTTGTGGTTCTTGTGGAGTAGGAATAGTTTCATCAGAAGTTACAGGTATTTCAGGTGGTTTAAGTGTTGTACCACTTCTTGTGGTAATAGCTTTAGCTGTTTCATTCCGGGGGTTAGCATTTGTATCGCTAGGTAGACTTCCCGGTTTTCTTTCACCTATTAACCTTGCTAGGTTACTTACTTCTTGTTCTAGATTTTGAATAGAAGCTTGTTGATTTCTAAATGCTTGAGCATTTTGTTCATTGGTTTGTTTTTGAGATGTGAAAAACTGCGTTTGAGTTTCAACTAGCTTCGTCATCATATCTTCTAAATTCGGCTTTTTATCATCGGTTTGTTGTGGTGGTTTGTTTTGAAAATTCGGTCTTTGCTGATTGTAAGTATTGTTGGATACTTGTTGATTGCTAGGACCTTGTTGGTTGTTGTATGGAATATTTCGGTTATAATTCTGGTTTTGATTGTAAATCGGTCTTGGCGGTTGATAATTATTCTGATAATTATTTCCAGGCCTTTGGTTTATGTATGAAATATTCTCTCTTTGTTCCATTGTTAATTCAATACTGAGACAATCTTTTGTCAAATGTGGTCCTCCACACTGCTCACAACTGATTCGTATAGCATGAATATCCTTAGTCATCTTTTCCATTCGTCTCTCCACAGCATCTATCTTTGCGGAAATGGAATCTAAGTCATGGCTAGAATCGGCTCTAGCTGCTTTAGATGATCTAATGATGTCTTTTTCTTGGTGCCACTCATGTGAGTGGGAAGCAGTGTTATCAATAATTTTGTAAGCATCGGTTTCGGTTTTCTTCATAATAGAACCACCAGCTGCTATGTCTATGTCTTTTCTTGTAGTGATGTCGCATCCTTGGTAGAATATTTGTACTATTTGACAGGTGTCTAAACCATGTTGCGGACATCCTCTTAACAACTTTCCATATCTTGTCCACGCCTCATATAGAGTTTCATTTGGCTTCTGTGTGAACGTAACAATTTCTGCTTGAAGTCTTACGGCTTTAGATGCAGGAAAGAATTGTTTAAGAAATTTATCAATTAAAACATCCCATGTATCGATCGCCCCTTCAGGTAACGATTCCAACCAATCTTTGGCTTCTCCCTTTAAAGTCCAGGGAAACAACATGAGATAAATCTGCTCATCCTCCACTTCTCGGATTTTAAATAGTGTGCAGATCCTATTAAAGGTACGTAGATGTTCATTTGGATCTTCCTTCGGCGCACCACTAAATTGGCATTGATTAGTCACCATGTGTAGAATTTGTCCTTTGATTTCATAATCTGGCGCATTAATGTCTGGATGAGTAATTGCGTGACCTTGGCCAGTGCGTTTAGCTCTCATTCGGTCTTCCATACTTAAAGGTTCCAGATTCTCCATAATTGAATTTGTTGAATCGGTATCACTAGATGATTCTGATTTAATAGTTCGTTCCTCAACAATCTCTGTTTGAATGATTGGTGGTTCCGGAGGAAAGTTTAATGGTTCAGGATCTATGAACCGTTCCTGAATATTTTCTGGATTCTCAATTGTGAGGTTGGGTTCAAAAAATGGATTATCGGAAATTTGAACTGAAGTACTTGGTCGACTGGATGACGATTCTAAAGAAAAATCAACGGCGGTTATATTTGTTAAACGATGTCTTGATCGAGTTACAGGTGGTGAACGTACAAAAGGTGGTGAACGTCTTGCTCGGTGCATTCACAGAATATCCTATTAGTTTTTAAAAGGAAAGAAAAATTATAATAAGTTATCCAATCAATAGACTTTTCTGATTTTGCCCACGTTTCGAATAGCCAAAAGATGCAGCAGAGGGGCAGGATTCGTTTGGTCTCAATATAATTGAGGACTGTTTGGCTCCAATAACCCGGTCCACGTACAAATCCAACTATTACTACGAACCAGAAAATTTTGATGTCTATCAATTTAACCACTCAAAATAAATTTTCGTAATTTTAAGAAATTTAGATAAGAAGTAGAATAAAATTCTAAGTCCTAAAAACTAGAATGGCGAGAAATAAGAAAGACAAAGAGTTCGTCGAAAAATGTCGAAAAAGAAAAAAAATGGTTGAAAAATAAAAGGTGACGGAAAAATAAAAGAAACTTATCAAAACTTAAAAATACTTAACTAATTTAACCTTATTACTACAACTAACTTAAAATTATAATCGCAAATTGAAATTACTAATTGGAATGATAATTGATACATAGTAAAAGTCTAAAAATATTAAAGCTTACAGGGAAAAACTAAATCCCAAATGGAAATAACTTAAAAAGAAACTAAAACTTAAAAAGGCGTCGCAAAATTCTAAAGCACCTAAATCTTAGTCTAAAGAAAAAGCACTTAAGGAATTCTACGGCAAAGCCTAAAAATCTAGGAGTAAAAATAACTATAGCAAAAACTAAGTTTAAAATTAATTATGAGCTAAAAATACAAAAGTTACGCTACAACGATTAAAAAGGTACAAAATATAAAAATATACAAAAAGTTGTAAAAAGTACTATTTTTATAAAAAATATTATTTTTATATTATTTATTTAATAAAACTACTAATTTTACAATTTTAATAAAACTAATTAAACAAAATACATAAATATAAAGTAAAAAGTAAAAATAAAACTAAAATTAATAATAATAATAATAATTAAGTAATTAATAATAATAATAATAAATTAAAACCCGTGATTAGGGTTTTGTCCGTGTGTCAGAAACCCTCCGCGAGTCGCGGCAAATAAAGAGTAAAACCCCGCAAGTCGCGGGGTTCAGGAATTCTGTTGACAGGTAGTACTTTTTACGCGTTTTTCTTTTTTTTATTTTTATTTATTTTTCTGTTTTCTGTTTTTAATTTAAATAAACGATTTTTAATAAAATTTATATTTTTATAAATTAAAATAAAGATAAAGAAACTTATAAAACTTAAATATTTAACAAAATCCTAAAAATACTTATATTTTTGTTTTTCTTTTTATATTTTTCAATAATTAAAACGTATTTTTACAAAAATGACTTTTAATAAAAGTAGATAAAAATCTTTTTTTTTTTTTTTTTTTTATATTAGCGTTGCGCTTCCGGCTTTTAAGTCTTGTCCCCGGCAGCGGCGCCAAAAATACTTGATGTCAAAGCAGGGAGGTATAAAATAATATTAAATTTTAGCAGAAAATACTATTAAATACGATACAATTTTACACAAGATATTTATTTATTTATAGAATGGATATACTTAAACCTTGCTACAACACTTATAGGCAGTGTACCTAATCGTACAGTAGTGTAGTTTTTAGTAAGTCCGGTTCGTTCCACAGGGAGATCTTTAAGCAAAGCTCAACGCTATATTAGTTTACTTTTATTAAAATTACAAATATATATATAAGTAATATTATTATTATAAAGGGGGGGTTTTTACCATTTAATGACCGGTTTGTCGATTTTAAAACTTTAGTCGCAGTTAAAACCTAATGTAAAATATAAAATAAATACAAGACTTTAAATTAAAGCGTAAAGTAAATAACGATAATGAAATTGCGAATAATAAAAATGCGATAAAAATTAAATTGCGATAATTAAAAGGTACGATAATTAAAAGTGCAATAAAATGAAATAACAATAAATAAAAGTGCGATAATTAGAAGTGCAATTAAATATAAAATAAAGGAAATAAAATATGATATAAAAGAATTATGCTTATTTAAACTTCCGTAATCATGATGTTTGACGTGTTGATTTTAGTTTTATGCCCTTGGGTTAATTGTCCTTTGTCCTGGATTATTCAATATGTCCGTCTGGTTTTTGTCCATAACAGTCCATCAGTCATAAATATAAATTGCAAGTGTCCTTGTCAAATTATTATTATACCCGAAGATAAATATTCCAACTAATTGGGGATTCGAATTGTAACAAGGTTTTAATACTTTGTTTAATGAATACACCAGGTTATCGACTGCGTGTAAACCAAGGTTTTACTACTTTGTTAACAATTACACCAATTACCCTTGAATGTAATTTCACCCCTGTTTTAATTATTCTAGTGGCTATTAATCCATTTCCGTGTCCGGTTAAATGAACGATTATTCGTACATATAAATACCCCGCCCATCGTGTCCGATCGAGTGTATATGGTAATTTATAGGGACGCCCAATTGTAAATCTTTATATTAACATTAACAAACTTTCATTTAGTTAAACAAATATAAAGCCCATTAATAGCCCATAGCCTAGTTTCCACAAGTGTCGTTCTTTTGTCCAAACCCCAATTATGGTACAAAGCCCAATTACCCAATTTTAGTAATTAGCCCAACATCATGATTACTTCGTTTTAAACAAGCATAATAATAACTTAGCTACGAGACATTAATATAAAAAGGTTGAACATAACTTACAATGATTAAAAATAGCGTAGCGTTACACGGACAGAATTTCGACTTACACCCTTACAACATTCGCTAACATACCCTTATTATTAGAATTATAATTAAAATTAAAATATAAATTATAAATATAAATATATATTACTCGTATATATTGAGAGAGAGATGAAAGATATGGTTTTTGATCAGAATTCGGGTTGATTTTATAGCCAGATTTGATTTTTGGGGCTCCGCGACTCGCGGCAAAAAGGCCTTCAAACTCCGCGAGTCGCGGAGAGGTATTTTCATTTTACTCCCTTGGAGTTTCTGGCTGCCGACAGTTTTTAATATATATATATAATATATATATAATTAATATAATTAATTATATATTATATTATATTTATATATATAGTTAACTTGTAATTTTTAGTCCGTTGCGTCGAGCGTTAAGAGTTGACTCTGGTCCCGGTTCCGGATTTTCGAACGTCCTCGCGTACAATTTAATATCTTGTACTTTGCGTTTTGAATCTTGTACTCTTGTGATTTCGAGACGTTTCTTATCAATAATTGGAACCTTTTTGATTGTCTTTTGTTCTTTTGAGCTTTTTGGTCGTTTGCGTCTTCAAATCGTCGAATCTGTCTTTTGTCTTCACCTTTTATTATTTAAACGAATATCACTTGTAAATAGAACAATTGCAACTAAAAGCTTGTCTTTCTTGAGGAATAATGCCATGAAATATATGTTCGTTTTTAGCATTATCAGAGATTATTCTAGAGAAGGGTGAACTGAAAAATCAAGTCGCTCTCTATGACACTACTCTCGAGAGAGGTGATCATTTTAAGGAGATTGTAGCTTTTCTTCAGAGATCAAGGATCCATACTGCTATTTCTACTCATTGCACGGCATACTACAGTCATCAGAGGGAATTCTGGAGAAATGCATTACTTGATATATCAGAAGATGAGGCTAAGATAGTCAGGTCCATTCAAGGACATGAGATCATTGTCTCTAAGACTGTGATAAGGAAGATTTTGGGCTTCAATGACGAGAACTGCTCCCATATGACAATCAATAGAGAAAGAATTCACGGATGCTTCAAGAGGTGTGCTTATTCTGGTTATATTGCTGGCAAATCTGAACTGATGAAGACGCTTCTGCCTCCACAGATTCGATATCTTGCTCATGTGATCATGCACTGTTTGAGTGTACGTAAAGCTGGTTTCGATAAGCTGAATGAGAAAGTGCAGAGTATGTTTATGGCACTTGTTCTAAGGGCCCCGTATGATTTCTCAGGATTCGTCTTCTATTACTTCAAAGCGAATCTTTTCGGTTCTACTCAGAGATATCTTATTTACGCCCGTTTTCTTCAAATGATTATTAATGACGCTGCACCTGATCTACCGAAGCTTGAAGAGGATATTATTCACCTTAAGCCAATGAATTCGATAACTTTCCGAAGATTGGAGGAGACAATAAATGAGGATTTAAAGCCTGACTTTAAGAGAAAGCTTGTTGTCATCTGATTAAGGAAAATTATCGATGTCCAGCTGGTAATGCTTGGAGGAATGAGGATTCTGACTCTAACTATGATGAAGCGACAGAGGAAGATGTCAGTTTGATTCAGAGGAAGAGGAAAGGGAAGGAAGCGATGACTTCAGAACAACCCAAGAAGAAGGAGAAAAGAACGAAACATCATTTTGATTCACCTCAAAAGTCATCTCATGGAGGTTCAAAACAACAAGCTCAGAGAAAACCATCCGGTTTCATGAAGGATGCAAGAGCCGTTGTTACCTCATGGAGACCTGCCACCACAGCACCTCAGGTCACGTCATCCGAATTCAAGACACAACAAAATCTACTGTTGTCTTTGATCACGAAAATAACCAATCTAGAGAATCAAGCCATAGAGGAGAAGAAGATCAATGAAGCTAAGATTGAGTCGTTAGTGGAGAAAAATAAGAGGTTATCGAATAGATTGGACCGTCAGAAGGGTAGAACGGAGAAGTTGAAGAAGAAGGTATTGGCGATTAAGAGTGAGAATAAGGAGAAATTGAAGGAGATGAACAATAAGATTGAATTGCTTACCTCTGGTAAAACAAAGTTGATTAAGGAGAGAGGAGAAGAATATTCCTCTGATTTGGGTGGTGATGACGAGAAAGATGATGAAGACGATGCTGGAACTGGAGGACCCTCTTTTGAGATTCCGTTATTGATACCTATTCGACGCTTTAATGAATATGGTGAGGTCTTTACTGCTGAATATTATATGAATTATTCAAATATTTTTAATGATGCAGAAAGGGGGATGTTCCACCAAGTGATTTTCCGATGGAACAGCTTGCTGCTCTGGCATACGATAGTGAAAATGATACAGAGGATGCAGAGATAGTTGAAGCTGAACAAAAGGCTCCACAAGAAGAGCCATCTGAGAATGTCCCTCCCGAATCAATCCAAAATATCAACTTAAGCGATTATGATCTGTTCAAAGATGAGAAGAGTGAGGATTCTGTTGGTAAAGATAGTGTGAAAGAGGATGTGATTATTGAATCCGAAGATGAGTTGGTAACAGGATCTGATGAAGAAGAAGAAGAAGAAGAAGAAGAAGTTGAGATTGTTATACCTTCGCTTGAGCCATACTCAAATCTGTCACTCAACACGTTAAGTGACTTCTTTAATTTGAGTAGTGAGGTGAAAAGAAAGAATTTAGATGATTTAGAAAAGGCTAGGAAGGTATACAAGGAGAAAGTGAAAGAAGTGGATGTTTTGATGGAAAAGAATAAGAAAATCCGACATGAGAAACTGCTCGTTGAGAAAGAGAGAAAAGAAACTGAATTGAAGAATAAGAAGCTCCGAGCCGAGCAAGCCAAGGCCGAGGGATGGAATGAGATTAATAAGTGGTTTGTACGTGATATGGTTAAGGTAAACAGAAACGTTGAGGAAGACGAAAGCCGTCAGAGTTGGTGGAAACAAAACATTGTTAACCCCAATCAATTGGATAAGCCAGAACTCGAGACGAAGTTTGTTAGTTTCTATGAAAAAGGAAAGAGAACCAAGAAGTATTCCAAGGGTAAAATTTTGAGCTGGGGTTACTTCAAGGAGATCAATTGTTTCGCGATCAAGAGGGAAGGAGGAGTTGATTACATGGCACGCCCTAGTCACTTCAAAACTCTACCTTACTTCGAGATTATGTAACTTGCTAAGCTGAAGATGTTGAACGCTGAAGATAGTGACCTTTCCAGGTGGTTTTAGAGAAAACTCAGATATGAGTATAAGACAGGGAAATGGGATATCTTTAAGTCAACAGCCACTAGGTTTTCCATGCACCCGACAAAGAGAAATTCTAAAGGTGGACCTGTACGCGTTGTTAAGTTCCGTCCAGCCAAGTACATGAAGCAATTACCCTTGATGCCCTTACCCAAGGATATATGCAAAAACTTCAGATGGTGGTTCTATGATGATTTGTCGGAGGAAGCAATGATCTTGACTACAATTGAAAAGGAAGATGGAAGCATACAGTTTGACAATGTGAGGATTTTAGATCCTATGTGGCTGAGGAACTTATCAAGATTTGATGTGGAGACTCTTCACCGCCATCACATTACATTTAGAGATGATCGAAAAGAGGAAGCTATGAGATATCAACGTGTGATCGATGTCTACCATACCTACCTCAACAGAGAAAGTGATGCTCAAAGCTCAAACCAAGTTGAAGCCAGCTGATCTATGTCAGATACTGTATTGCTAGTTTATATTTTTGTTTTTGATGATGTATTTATGCGAGAGAGAGAATCTAGATATGTAGTTGATGTTAAACCGATGTTACTGTTGGACTTATTTGTATTTGATGAACATTTACTTTATTGTAATCAATGTTCTAGGTCCTAGGGGGAGTTGTTGATGCATTTTCTGTAAGTCCCTAGACATCTAGCTTACGTTTGTGATTAGTACTTCAGTTTATGGGCTACCATGATCGCTCGTTATTATCCTATATGTGTTTATATGTGGTTACAGGTACTGAAGGAATGCGAAAAGGATAATTGACTTTACTAGACTCTGTCACACGTACGAGTGAAGTCTCACTCGTACGGCTGACAAGTTCATACGCACAATTGAGCTGAGCTGAGTCACAAATCTAATCTGACTAAACATACACGAGTGAGTGATCACTCGCACGGCTGAGCAAGATCACACGTACGAGTGACAGCTGACTCACGCTGTTGACTCAATAGCAGGGGTATTTAAGTGTTATGTTCTTCATTTTAGGTTAAGCCTCTCATTACACACACATCACTTAGATCTGGTAGCCTTATCCGATTCTCTCTCAACCCAAATCACTCCAGAGGTGAATAACAGCTCTAGGCATTAACATAATCACACAATCCTTGTTGTGGTTTGACTAATTTAATCCCAAAAAGCTTCACATATTCACTAGAATGGTTTGATTCACTAATTCCGCCTTTGTGTGAATTAAACCTGTTGATTTCGAAGTTCCTAGTCATGTTTCATCAAGATTAGGCACATTTACACAAGATAACAAGAAAAAGAAAGGCGCTAAGAACAAGATAACAAGAAAAATGACATTTAGATGCCGAAAATAACATTTTACTATTTTTAAAGGCAAATTTTGCACTTTTAGATCTTAGGATACGTAATACCTTCACATGTTAATTGTTGTGTCTGTTTAAATACCACTATGATACTTGTTTTTATTTAATATTATATTTAGATACATCGAGAATCATGTTGAGGCTACTATCTCACCACAAGCTACAAAACGTTACTGCTTTTATAACGTCTTTGTTTTATTGTTCGAGTATTTTTAGCCGTTTTTTTTATTTCTCTAGATTCATAACCTTAATTTTGTTTTTGTTTCTCAATTTCATATTGAATGCGAATATATGAGAGTGTAGTTTCGTTTTGATGATAATTAATGGCCGCAAAACACATATTTGAAGTCACTACTACATTCCCCAAAAAATCGAGCAAATTTTAGTTGAGAATTTTTCGAAAATTTTTTAATTGCAGATTAGGCCCATTTTCGCAAGATAACTAGAAAACGGCGCTATGAGCAAGAATTTCTTAAGGCTTTCCCCCGTTTGAAGAAGTTTGAATGCCGAAAATGACATTTTACTATTTTTAAAGGTGAATTTTGCACTTTTAGATATTAGGATAAGTAGTTCTTTCACATGTAAATTGTTGTGCATGTTTAAATAACACTATGATACTTGTTTTTATTTAATATTATATTTAGATATATCAAGAATCATGTTGGGGCTACTTTCTCACCACTAGCTAAAAAACGTTGCTGCTTTTATAACGTCTTTGTTTTTTTGTTCAAGTATTTTTAGTCGCTTTTTTATTTCTCTAGATTCAAAACCTTATTTTTATTTTTGTTTCTAAATTTCATATTGAATGTAAATATATGAATGTAGTTACGTTTTGATGAGTATTAGTGGCCGCAAAACACATATTTGAAGTCAATACATTTCTCACAAAATCGGGCAAAATATTGTGGAGAATTTTTCAAAAAATTTTCAAATGCTGATTAAGCCTATTTTCGCAAGATAACTAGAAAATGACGCTATGAGCAAGACTTCCTCAAGGCTTTTCCCCGTTCGAAATATTTTAGATGCCGAAAATGACATTTTACTATTTTTAAAAGTTAATTTTACACTTTTAGATTTTAGGATAAGTAATATCTTCACATGTGAATTGTTGTGCCTATTGAAATACCACTATCATACTTGCTTTTATTTAATATTGTATTTAGGTACATCGAGAATCATGTTTGGGCTACTATCTCACCACTAGCCACAAAACCTTGCCTGCTTTTATAACGTCTTGGTTTATTGTTCGAGTATTTTTAGCCGCTTTTTTATTTCTATAGATTCATAACCTTATTTTTATTTTTGTTTCTAAATTTCATATTGAATGCGAATATATGAGAGTGTAGTTTCATTTTGATTAAAATTAATGGCTGCAAAACACATATTTGAAGTCACTACATTCTCCACAAAATCGGGCAAAATATTGTGGAGAATTTTTTGAAAAATTTTCAATTGCAGATTAGGCCCATTTTCGCAAGATAAATAGAAAACGTCGCTATGAGCAAGACTTCCTTAACGCTTTTTCCTGTTCGAAGTAGTTTAGATGCTGAAAATGACAATTTACTATTTTTAAAGGTGAATTTTGCACTTTTAGATCTTTGGATAAGTAATACCTTCACATATGAATTGTTGTGTCTGTTTATATACCACTATGATACTTGTTTTTATTTAATATTGTATTTAGGTACATCGAGTATCATGTTGGGGCTACTATCTCACCACTAGCTACAAAACATTGTAGCTTTTGTAACATCTTTGTTTTATTATTCGAGTATTTTTAGCCACTTTTTTATTTCTCTAGATTCATAACCTTTTTTTTGTTTTTGTTTCTAAATTTCATATTGAATGCGAATATATTAGAATGTTGTTTTATTTGATGATAATTAATGGCCCCAAATATTTATTGTACATAATGTATTTATGGTGCACGATGCGTGTGTGAAGTGTACGAAGCATGTACGTGTCGCTTGCTCGAACGTCGAAGGAAACGGGACGTGGTCTGAAGTACCAAGGTGTGTACGTATCTTTTCAACCCCAAATAAAGTTTGTGTTGATGTTTCAAAGCCTTACCATTGGAAAGAAAATCTTATTACGTTTCCAACGATATTTGATTCATCGAAAACGGAGCTACGGACAAAAAGTTATGGCCAAAACAAGTTTCTGAAATCTGACCTGCAGAGTGGAGCGGCGCTCCACATAGTGGCGCGGCGCGCCGAATGGGTCAGAAGCAATTTTCAGCCTTTTTAAAGGCTTTAAATGAAGGGTACTTTGGTCTTTTCACTTGGGGTCGGTTTAGGGTCATCAAAACTGATCCTTTGATCAGTTTGGATCAAATTCTCACCAACCAAAACACTCTCAACCATTTTTAGAGAGAGAGTAAGGGTTTAGAGAGAGAGGGCTTGATTTGGGGAAGAAGGAGTCGATTTCTCACCAAAGCTCGGGTTCTAAAGTTGTTCCTTTCGTTCTTGGCTACGCGGTGATAGTATTGGTAAGCTCAAACTCCGAGTTTCAATTATTTGATTTGATATTCAAGTTAGGGTTTGAGTAAATTTGTTGTGAAACCCTTTTAGGTGATGAAATGAGTTTAGTGATGCTAGTAATCGGGTTTGTTGTTAATTATTGGCGGATTTCGGGTTGGTGAACTATTTGGCCATGTTTAGAACTTGAAATTTAGTTAAATCACTTAAGTTAGTGATTATGGAAGTATTGGAACCCATTTAGGGTTATTTGGTTGACTAACTTTGACTTTGGGTCAAATTAGGGTTTCGTGGTGATTATGACCCAATTGGCGATTTAATGAAGTTTATAAACTTAAAATGGATTAAGTTGAAGTATAAAACCGAGTTAAATGTGTTTTGGTGTCAAAACTTGCAAAGAATGAGATTTTGACCTTTATGGGTCAAAATTAGGGTTTAAGGGTCAAAATGGGTATGACACGTGTTTAACACTTGAGTTCGGGTTTAATTGGCATATTAGGACCATTCTCACTTGTGTTAGTGACTATTGGTTAGTTTGGGCACGGTTTGTGCTTGGAAGTGCATTTGGGTCGAAATTGAACTTAGTGACGAATTGGGTTGATTTGTAAATCCACTCTAAGTGTATTATTGTAATTGTGGTAATGGAATAGGTACTTTCCATTGGCGAGTTGCGGATTACTTGGAAGCATTCTTCAAGACTTCAAGGTGAGTGGAATATCTATATATGTATGTATATGATTTATGTGCCCGTGGAAATGGTGTCACATAGCCGTTTGGTGATCATAGTTGTGGGATATAGCCGTTTGGTGACCATAGTTGTGAGATATAGACATTTTGTCCACATTGATAGTTGCCCGTAGTAATGATGTCACATAGCCGTTTTTGTGACCGTAGTGGTGGGACATAGCCGTTCTTGTCCATAATGATTATTGTGAGTGGAATATGTATATATGTATGTATATGATTTATGTACCGTGTTGATGGTGTCACATAGCCGTTTTGTGACCAAGGTTGTGGGACTTAGCCGTATTAGTCCATGTTTTGTACTAAGGCACATAGCCGTGTTTGTGCATTTAGTGGCAAGTAATAGCCGTGTTTGTGTATTTAGTGGCAAGTAATAGCCGTGTTTTACTCCCACGTTGTTATTTGAGTTACCCGTACACATAGCCGTGTTGGTGTACGAAAGCGTGAGTAATAGCCGTGTTCTACTCACATTGAGCAAGTGATGCCATAGCCGTTTTTGGAACACTTGAGGGGTGATGCCATAGCCGTTTTTGGAACACCTCGGGGGGTTAGCATGCCATAGCCGTTTTTGGAAGCTAACGAATGTTTTGAACATCGATGACTTGATTCGCGAAGTCGTTCCCCTAGCGAAGAGATTGGTTAACCATGAATTGTAATTGTTGATGCTAGCATTTAATTTGATTTATTATATATATTTATTTATGCTAATGATGTTGCTAGTTGTACGGTTTGACGTTACTAGCTATTGATTGCTTATGAGGTTGCTAGTTATACGATTTGATGATACTAGCGTTTGGTACGATGAGGTAAGTGATTTATGCGTAATTATGTGATGTCGTGGATGCGAGTAGGTAAGTTGTATATGCATGTATATATTTATTCTACTCACTAAGCATTAGCTTACCCTCTCGTTGTTGACTCTTTTTATAGATTGCATGCGGATTGGTGGCTCGGGTAAGCGCGAGGACTAGAAGACTTGCATAGTTTGCTTTAGAGACTTGCTTTTGGATTGTTTAGGATTGGGTAGCGTATCCCCAATCGCCATGCTCGGCTTCGTTTTGTATTAAAAGTCTTATGGTCAAATATTGCATTTTGGTACTCAAGGGGTAATTTGGGTCGATGTGGGACCCGCTTCGTAAATTTGATTTTATTAATTAAACGTGCTAGTTTTTCATATATGAAGTCATGGTTAAAAGCGTTTTAGCTAAATGTGTCGGGAACTAGTCAAACATTTTCATTAAATTGACTTCCGGGGACAGCGGGCTGTCCAGGTGGTTTGGCGCGCCGCGCGGCCACCTGGCGCGCCGCGCAGATGGCCTGCACCAGAAAATTTTTTTTTTGTTTGAAATTTCGTCGTGTTTGGTCGGTTACGGTTTGGGTTGTTACAGATAAGTAATACCTTCATATGTGAATTGTTGTGTCTGTTTAAATACTACTATGATACTCGTTTTTATTTAATATTGTATCTAGGTACATCGAGAATCATGTTGGGGCTACTATCTCACCACTAGCTATAAAACGTTGCTGCTTTTATAACGTCTTTGTTTTATTGTTCGAGTATTTTTAGCCGCTTTTTTTATTTCTTTACATTCCTAACCTTATTTTTGTTTTTTTACTTTCTAAATTTCATATTGATGCGAATATATGAGATTGTGGTTTCGTTTTGTTGATAATTAATGGCCACAAAACACATATTTGAAGAGACTACATTCCCCACAAAATCGGACAAAATTTTGTGAAGAATTTTCTGAAATATTTTCAATTGCAGATTAGGCTCATTTTCGTACAATAACTAGAAATCGGTTCTACGAGCAAGAATTCCTTAAGGCTTTCCCCCGTTTGAAGCAGTTTAGATTACTAAAATGACATTTTACTATTTTTAAAGGTGAATTTTAGACTTTTAGATCTTAGGATAAGTAATCCCTTCACATGTGAATTGTTGTGCCTGTTTAAATACCACTATGATACTTGTTTTTATTTAATATTGTATTTAGGTATATCGAGAATCATGTTGGAGCTACTATATCACCTCTAGCTACAAAACGTTGCTGCTTTTATAACGTCTTTATTTTATTTTTCGAGTATTTTTAGCCGCTTTTTTATTTCTCTAGATCCATAACCTTATTTTTATTTTTGTTTCTAGATTTTATATTGAATGCGAATATATGAGAGTGTAGTTTCGTTTTGATGAGTATTAGTGGCCGCAAAACACATATTTGAAGTCAATACATTTCCCACAAAATCGGGTAAAAATTTTGTGGAGAATTTAAAAAAAAAAATCAATTGCAGATTAGGCACATTTACACAAGATAACTAGAAAAAGGCGCTAAGAGCAAGACTTCCTCAAGGCTTTTCCCCGTTCAAAATAGTTTAGATGCTGAAAATGACATTTTACTATTTTTAAAGGTGAATTTTGCACTTTTAGATCTTAGGATAAGTAATATCTTTACATGTGAATTGTTGTGCCTGTTTAGATACCACTATGATACTTGTTTTTATTTAATATTGTATTTAGGTTCATCGAGAATCGTGTTTGGGCTACTATCTCACCACTAGCCAATAAACCTTGCTGCTATTATAACATCTTGGTTTATTGTTCGAGTATTTTTAGCCGTTTTTTTATTTCTATAGATTCATAACCTTATTTTTGTGTATAGATTTATGAAAAATTTTCAATTGCAGATTAGACCCATTTTCGTACGATAACTAGAAAACGGCTCTACGAGCAAGAATTCTTAAAGGCTTTTCCCAGTATGAAGCAGTTTAGATTACGAAAATGACATTTTACTATTTTTAAAGGTGAATTTTAGAATTTTAGATCTTAGGATAAGTAATCCCTTCACAGGTGAATTGTTGAGCCTATTTAAATACCAATATGATACTTGTTTTTATTTTATATTGTATTTAGGTACATCGAGAATTGAATCTTGTTGGGGCTACTATCTCACCACTAGCTACAAAACGTTGCTGCTTTTATAACGTCTTTGTTTTATTTTTCGAGTATTTTTAGCCGCTTTTTTATTTCTCAAGATTCATAACCTTATTTTTTTGTTTGTTTCTCAATTTCATATTAAATGCGAATATATGAGATTGTAGTTTAGTTTTGATGATAATTAATGGCCGCAAAACACATATTTGAAGTCACTACTATATTTCCCACAAAATCGAGCAAAATTTAGTGGAGAATTTTCAAAAAAAATTTAATCGCAGATTATGCCCATTTTTGCAAGATAACTAGAAAACAGCGCTACGAGCAAGAATTCCTTAAGGCTTTCCTCCGTTTGAAGCAGTTAGGATGCCAAAAATGATATTTTACTATTTTTAAAGGTGAATTTCGCACTTTTAGATCTTTTGATAAGTAATTCCTTCACATGTGAATTGTTGTGCATGTTAAAATACCACTATGATACTTGTTTTTATTTAATATTGTATTTAGGTATATCGAGAATCATGTTGGGGCTACTTTCTCACTACTAGCTAAAAAACGTTGTTACTTTCATAACGTCTTTGTTTTATTGTTCGAGTATTTTAGCCGTTTTTTTTATTTCTCTAGATTCATAACCTTATTTTTGTTTTTGTTTCTAAATTTCATATTGAATGCGAGTATATGAGAGTGTAGTTTCCTTTTTAATGAGTATTAGTGGCCGCAAAACACATATTTGAAGTCAATACATTTCTCACAAAAGCGAGCAAAATTTTGTGGAGAATTTTTTAAAAAAATTTCAATTGCTGATTAGGCCCATTTTCGCAAAATAACTAGAAAACGACGCTATGAGCAAGAATTCCTCAAGGCTTTTCCCTGTTCAAAATAGTTTAGATTCTGAAAATGACATTTTACTTTTTTTAAAGGTGAATTTTGCACTTTTAGATCTTAGGATAAATAATATCTTTACATGTGAATTGTTGTGCCTGTTTAAATACAACTATGATACTTGTTTTTATTTAATATTGTATTTAGGTACATCGAGAATCGTGTTTGGGCTACTATCTCACCACTAGCCAATAAACCTTGCTGCTATTATAACTTCTTGGTTTATTGTTAGAGTATTTTTAGCGCTTTTTTATTTCTATAGATTCATAACCTTATTTTTGTTTTTGTTTCTAAATTTCATATTGAATGCGAATATATGAGAGTGTAGTTTTGTTTTGATGATAATTAATTTTAACGACCGGTCCTATTCCTCCCGGACGGAGTCATCAACAGTTGGTTCCATTGCGATAATCGACTCCAAGTAAGGTCCTTAGTATGAGCTAATGCACAGCGGAAGACTTAATTCGTACCTGAGAATAAACATGCTTTAAAAAGTCAACATAAAGTTGGTGAGATATATAGGTTTGATGCTAGCAACGATATAACTATGAACCACAAGATTTAAAGTTTATAAACATAATACACTCGCAAGTGTATGAAAAGCATTCCAAGCAGTGGGCACCCGGTAACTAGCCTTAACAAGAGTGTGTACCCCTGAGTTATAATAATATGTGCACCGAATCAAGTGCGTTCCGTTAACCTCGAAGTACTAAACACCCGTTCTTCTAGTTTAGTAATGACTAGAACAACATCTGGGTGGGGGTGTAAAACCCGATAGATCTATCTTTAGGATTCGCGCCTACCAGTTCATAAACCAATAGTTAAAGTTACCAAGCTAGGGGATTTTTGATTCAAACCCATGTAGAACGTAATTTTAGTCACTTGTGTCCATAACGTAAATCATTTATAAAAAAACAGCGCATGTATTCTCAGCCCAAAAATATTTAAAGTTTAAAAGGGATTTATATACTCACCATACTGTATTTTGTAGTAAAAATACATATAACATCATTGAACAATTGCAGGGTTGGCCTAGGATTCACGAACCTATATCATTTGTTTAATTATTAATACACATAATCGTAATTGAATAGATATATTATTATTTGCGATATAATTTTATGGGAAAAACTTATTTATTTCATTAAATAAGTTCATTTCGTAAAAATATTTATATATTTAAGTTATGTGTAATATATATATATTCTATATACTATTGTTTGTTTGTTAAATTAATGATAAAGCGAAAATAATGATGTTGGTAACATTAGTAATACTAATGAAAAATGTTAGTTTTAATAATAAGGGTAATAATAATAATTTTGAATAATAATTATAATTATAATGATAATGAAAATGCTAATATTTATCATAATGTTAATAATGATAGAAATAATAATAAGTCTAATGATATTAACAACTTTAATTAAAATGTTAATAATAATAATAATAATAATAATAAAAAAAAAATAATATAGAACTACCTTATAGATTCATTTTAAAAAGAATAGCCCCAAAACGCACCAAGCGGGACTCGAACCCGCGACCTCTCGTACTCTCGCTAACACCCTGAACCATCGACCCGTGTACTTTTCATCTGTTTTATTACCATCATGAAATATCATAACCCGTTTATATTTCTGTTATAATCCTTCATCTTCATTGAAACTAAATCGATCAAAGTCTCATCCAATTATGATAATAAGTTTTAAAACTTGAATTAATATATAAAATAGAATTTAAATCAATCGATGGTGATATCATTATCTACTAAAATAAACGAACTTTTAAAAAAAAGCAGTAGTAGAATTATGCTGAACGAAAAACACAAATCGAAATCAGGTTTCTAGGCTGTTTTAATTAATAGTTTCTAAACAAAAAGTTTTTAAATTATTCCTAGAAACGATTTCAATCATTAACTTGTCTTGAATTTCAATAGAGAACTCAAATTAAGTTGAAGAACAACCGTTGGACTTTTGTTCCATAATCTTAGATTCTTAAATTAGGGCTTGATGTAATGATTTGAAACCTGATAATCTACAGAAAGATTGATCGAAAGTTTCCTAACAAAACAGCATTAACACAATTTGGAATGGGATTCGAATTAGGGGTTTTAAAGATATGGATGAAAAACAGAGGAAAACCGGTACCGTTTCTGTGTTTTCAACTTTTAACTCAACAAATGGGATTTAATTGAAATAGATATAGAAGGTTAGTATTGAATGATTGCCAGTTTAACAAATGATACACGTTTAATTTATATACAGAGTGTCGGCAGATAGCAGTAATGAAGAAGACAAAATAAATATAAAAAAAAAATCCTCTACTGTTTTTGTTATGAAACTGATTTGAGGTTGATTTGCCAAAAACAACACGGGTATACAGAAAGGAAAACGAAATTGAAGGGAAAAATAAATAAAATAAATAATAAATAAATAAAGCAGATATATATCATGTTTCTGTTAATATCTGTATTTGAAGTATATAATTAACCGAATTTTAGCTATCTGCCTTTTTCATATTAATTTTAATATTTAATAAATATATTAACAATTAATAACAATAATACAATTAATAATAATAATAATAATAATAATAATAATAATAGTTAATAAAAACTGATTTTTATCTGAAAAAAAATGTTGAACCATTATGACATAACTTGTTATTATTATTTTTTTTTTATTTTTTTTTTAAAATACAATAAATAAAATTATACATCATAATACAATAATAATATATGTTATTTTATATTATTAATAAGAATATAATTTTTGATAGTTTTTGTAATAATAATAACAACATTAATAATAATACTTAGTAAAGAAAATATAACAACTAAATGTAAAAAAATTCATAATAACGATAATATTCTTAATATTAATATTTATAGTTTGTAATAATAATGATAATGGAAATAATAATAATAATACTAATAATTATATATTAATTTGTAACAACCTTTAAATATGTTAACATATATGAATCGAATCACTAAGCGAGGGTTATTACCATTTACCTAACTAACTCCGATCCCTATATATATTTATATATATATATATATATATATATATATATATATATATATATTTTTAAACCTTATTTATATAAGTAGAAAATTTTTAAATAATAAATATTATACATTATTATTATTGTACATAATTAATTCTAACAATTACAATATATAATATTTCATATTATTATATACATACACATAACGTTTCGTGAATCGCCAGGTTTGGTCAAAGTGTAACTGATTATAGATTTCAAACTTTCTAGATCCAAAATTACAGATTTTGCTTATCGTGTCGGAAACATATAAAGATTAGAGTTTAAATTTGGTCGGAAATTTCCGGATCGTTACAGTACCCACCCGTTAAAGAAATTTCGTCCCCGAAATTTGGTAGAGGTTGTTATAGAAACGATAGGAATGTTTTTATGACGAATATGAGATAATAACGGAGTTTTATCATTATTGATAGATATAGATAAAACATTTCGATCATGTGAAGCGTACGAGTGAAGCTATCACAAAAGAGTGAAATGATAATATGGTATCGTTTTAACTGATGACGTAGTTATGATTGATTTCTGGAATTCACGAGATTTAAAGAAAATCTTTCGTAATAAGATTTGATTCTTTGTCGATTTAGGAATCAGGATCTCCTTTGATTTAATGCAGCAAATCTGTTGTGATTTCTTTGTCGGATATTCCACTTATAAAACTACCCCATTCGTTCCCTTATTTCCATATCCCACATCTTCTACTCTTTCTCCTTAATTCCTATTTAAAGATATTCTTAATGACAAAATTTTGATTTGTCAAATTACCAGAATATCCAGGAAAATGGAACTATCAAGATGACTTGTTCTTAATACGTTTTGGAATTGAATAGAATGTAAGAGTCGTGTAACATGGCATATGATGATGGTACTGTGAATCATCACATTCCATTAGAAACTTAACATGACTTACTGTAATATAATGAAGTTGATCAAGTTTCATTATATTATATTAATTCATGCATCAGTTCCCAACACTGCTTCAGAACATTCCTATTTTTAATTCGAAGGTTTTAGAACTTAGAAACTAACACAGTTTCTTTTATGTTGTAACGCAGATATCACGGAGGGATAAATGATCTCAGATAAAGATAGTTATGAAAATATCTCCAGAAATATGAAGGATATGTTAACGGAAGATATGAAGATATCTTATAGTATCTAAGATTTGATGATGATGAAGAATATCATCTGGAAAGGTTTAGAATAACAAGTAGGGTTTTTACTAACGGTTTCAGGAGGCACTGAATCGTTTGGATTCTTTGAAGACAGGTTCAGTCTTTGTATTTGTTCCTTGTTTCCTTCACGGTTAGCTCAAACCGTTTTTCAGTACCAAATTTTCTACCGAGCGTTCCTAACACTCCCTTCTTTATCATCAAACTTTTGGCTATTTAGGCTATCTATGAATTTACTATTTCCTCTGCATTTAATGCAACCATAACTGAATCGTCGGTTATCAATCCGAGGTGTTTTCGAGCGAATTGTGTTTTTAGATGATTAAACGCTTGTGGTAGTATGATGGAATATAAAAGGTTTTCCGATAGCGACTGCGCAAGAATAACGTATATATCGAGACTAACCTTTCTGAGAAGTCGAGGTTAACTTGTTGAAGCTGTGATAAAATTGGCTAATTTGGAAAGGGATTGCAAAGTTATTTTGGGTAATAATAACACCAAAGAAATTATCTCTGCTACGTGTTAAATGTTGACTCAGTTTTCGAGAGTTTTCAGGTGTATAACTATATGCGTAAATCTTTCTTCCGTAAACGAGGTGCGGCTGGTTCAACTTTTCGATCGAAGTGTTTTCAAGAATCATGAAAAGATTAGAATGTAATTGTAACTGTCGAGATACAAATGAGGTTTAAGATGGAATCAAGTGGCAAACTTGAAGAATTGTTTAGTTTCATATGTTATAATCAATATTTTAATTCATTTTAATTGTCCATAGTTAGCAGTCCAATAGTCCGATAAATTCATATATAAATTAAATATATAATATTCGAATTAATTAATACATATTGTGACCCGTGTACCGGTCTCAGTGTCGCTCACAACTCAAACCATATATATATTTTGGAATCCACCTCAACCCTGTATAGCCAGCTATAGAGTGTCTATGGTCGTTCCGAAATATATATATAGATGGGTCGATATGATAAGTCGAAACCTTGCATACGTGTCCCGACGGTATGTAAAGTGCGGAAATTAAATAACAGTAAATAAAATTGCGAGAATGTAAATTGCGAGAATGTAAATTGCGATAAATTAAATGTTAGCTGGGAACAGTTAGCCGGAACAGTTAGCGTGGAATCCTTAACAATATTTCAATTAGTTAATCCGTTTGTTTCTAACAATTTTTATTATATCCAATGTTTTTTTTTTTCATTATGCCACTTGTTGGATTATGATAGGTCAAAATCCAAACATGAAATTTGAATGGAAATAGTTATTCTGTGGTGAACGGATACGTATATCGGTGATTGTAAATAGGATAATAGATGACCGTTGAATCAGATTTGAAGAATGTACAGTGCAACTTATTAATGTGAAATCTAAATATTCGTCGGGTACTACCTACCCGTTAAAATATTTTCATCATTAATAGTTTGTACGAAAGAATTTTCTAATTACAATCTTTATGAAAATATACTGACATATATATTTTCTTCAGATGTAATTATGGATTTAATGAGTCAATAAGATATTAAACTCACTTGATTTATCGTTAATACTAGATTACATAATCTCTAAAACTTTAGAAATTACACAATCACCATGCCGAATGAAAATATATGAGGTGGAACGATACGTAAAGCGAAGGTATTCAATGTGGAACGATATGTAAAACGAAGTTCATACTCGGAGTACAGATGGTAATATTGAGGCGGGTGAGGTTGATATCCGAGGTATAGTTTGTGATGTTGAAATTTATGACGTGATTGTGGTTGAGGTGATAAGAATATTGTCGGCATTGAGGATGGTGGTACGGATTATGCTGCTGGTACTGCTGCTGGTGTCTCCACACCAGATTCTCCAAAGCCATTACTCGATCACGTAGTTCGTTAACTTTTTATATTATGTCAGGATGATTTGACGATTGAAACGAGCGGGTGAGTACGAATCGAAATATATAATCGTAACGGGATATTTCTAGAAATGAGAGGGTAAATGGTTTCTCGAACAGGTTCGCCGGTAAGTGCTTTCAGGTTCATTGCCAAGAGAAAGTCGATGAATGGAATAGTTCTTCGATGTGAAATAATTTTCGAATATAGGATGATATTCTAACTATATAGAATATCTATATACATAATACTAAAGATTTCGTAGACTACATAGGAACCTACGGCATATGACAGGCAATCTACAGATACTCCAAGATAGGAATTATCAGATACGCTAAGATATGAATTTCGTCTATACACTATCGATGCACTATATGCAGTAGAACGTGTCTAGACCTGAGAATATTAGGCAGGCAATTTCCTAAGGATGATAAGCAGATGATTTCCGACTAGAAATGATAAGCAAAACTTTTGACATATAGACACGGTCAAAGTCCAGACTCATTAATGTATCCTAACAACTACTAGTCAGACACACTAATGCAAGACCTGGTTCACTAAGACCAACGCTCTGATACCAACTTTAACGACCGGTCCTATTCCTCCCGGACGGAGTCATCAACAGTTGGTTCCATTGCGATAATCGACTCCAAGTAAGGTCCTTAGTATGAGCTAATGCACAGCGGAAGACTTAATTCGTACCTGAGAATAAACATGCTTTAAAAAGTCAACATAAAGTTGGTGAGATATATAGGTTTGATGCTAGCAACGATATAACTATGAACCACAAGATTTAAAGTTTATAAACATAATACACTCGCAAGTGTATGAAAAGCATTCCAAGCAGTGGGCACCCGGTAACTAGCCTTAACAAGAGTGTGTACCCCTGAGTTATAATAATATGTGCACCGAATCAAGTGCGTTCCGTTAACCTCGAAGTACTAAACACCCGTTCTTCTAGTTTAGTAATGACTAGAACAACATCTGGGTGGGGGTGTAAAACCCGATAGATCTATCTTTAGGATTCGCGCCTACCAGTTCATAAACCAATAGTTAAAGTTACCAAGCTAGGGGATTTTTGATTCAAACCCATGTAGAACGTAATTTTAGTCACTTGTGTCCATAACGTAAATCATTTATAAAAAAACAGCGCATGTATTCTCAGCCCAAAAATATTTAAAGTTTAAAAGGGATTTATATACTCACCATACTGTATTTTGTAGTAAAAATACATATAACATCATTGAACAATTGCAGGGTTGGCCTAGGATTCACGAACCTATATCATTTGTTTAATTATTAATACACATAATCGTAATTGAATAGATATATTATTATTTGCGATATAATTTTATGGGAAAAACTTATTTATTTCATTAAATAAGTTCATTTCGTAAAAATATTTATATATTTAAGTTATGTGTAATATATATATATTCTATATACTATTGTTTGTTTGTTAAATTAATGATAAAGCGAAAATAATGATGTTGGTAACATTAGTAATACTAATGAAAAATGTTAGTTTTAATAATAAGGGTAATAATAATAATTTTGAATAATAATTATAATTATAATGATAATGAAAATGCTAATATTTATCATAATGTTAATAATGATAGAAATAATAATAAGTCTAATGATATTAACAACTTTAATTAAAATGTTAATAATAATAATAATAATAATAATAATAAAAAAAAAATAATATAGAACTACCTTATAGATTCATTTTAAAAAGAATAGCCCCAAAACGCACCAAGCGGGACTCGAACCCGCGACCTCTCGTACTCTCGCTAACACCCTGAACCATCGACCCGTGTACTTTTCATCTGTTTTATTACCATCATGAAATATCATAACCCGTTTATATTTCTGTTATAATCCTTCATCTTCATTGAAACTAAATCGATCAAAGTCTCATCCAATTATGATAATAAGTTTTAAAACTTGAATTAATATATAAAATAGAATTTAAATCAATCGATGGTGATATCATTATCTACTAAAATAAACGAACTTTTAAAAAAAAAGCAGTAGTAGAATTATGCTGAACGAAAAACACAAATCGAAATCAGGTTTCTAGGCTGTTTTAATTAATAGTTTCTAAACAAAAAGTTTTTAAATTATTCCTAGAAACGATTTCAATCATTAACTTGTCTTGAATTTCAATAGAGAACTCAAATTAAGTTGAAGAACAACCGTTGGACTTTTGTTCCATAATCTTAGATTCTTAAATTAGGGCTTGATGTAATGATTTGAAACCTGATAATCTACAGAAAGATTGATCGAAAGTTTCCTAACAAAACAGCATTAACACAATTTGGAATGGGATTCGAATTAGGGGTTTTAAAGATATGGATGAAAAACAGAGGAAAACCGGTACCGTTTCTGTGTTTTCAACTTTTAACTCAACAAATGGGATTTAATTGAAATAGATATAGAAGGTTAGTATTGAATGATTGCCAGTTTAACAAATGATACACGTTTAATTTATATACAGAGTGTCGGCAGATAGCAGTAATGAAGAAGACAAAATAAATATAAAAAAAAAATCCTCTACTGTTTTTGTTATGAAACTGATTTGAGGTTGATTTGCCAAAAACAACACGGGTATACAGAAAGGAAAACGAAATTGAAGGGAAAAATAAATAAAATAAATAATAAATAAATAAAGCAGATATATATCATGTTTCTGTTAATATCTGTATTTGAAGTATATAATTAACCGAATTTTAGCTATCTGCCTTTTTCATATTAATTTTAATATTTAATAAATATATTAACAATTAATAACAATAATACAATTAATAATAATAATAATAATAATAATAATAATAGTTAATAAAAACTGATTTTTATCTGAAAAAAAATGTTGAACCATTATGACATAACTTGTTATTATTATTTTTTTTTTTATTTTTTTTTTAAAATACAATAAATAAAATTATACATCATAATACAATAATAATATATGTTATTTTATATTATTAATAAGAATATAATTTTTGATAGTTTTTGTAATAATAATAACAACATTAATAATAATACTTAGTAAAGAAAATATAACAACTAAATGTAAAAAAATTCATAATAACGATAATATTCTTAATATTAATATTTATAGTTTGTAATAATAATGATAATGGAAATAATAATAATAATACTAATAATTATATATTAATTTGTAACAACCTTTAAATATGTTAACATATATGAATCGAATCACTAAGCGAGGGTTATTACCATTTACCTAACTAACTCCGATCCCTATATATATTTATATATATATATATATATATATATATATATATATATATATATATATATATATTTTTAAACCTTATTTATATAAGTAGAAAATTTTTAAATAATAAATATTATACATTATTATTATTGTACATAATTAATTCTAACAATTACAATATATAATATTTCATATTATTATATACATACACATAACGTTTCGTGAATCGCCAGGTTTGGTCAAAGTGTAACTGATTATAGATTTCAAACTTTCTAGATCCAAAATTACAGATTTTGCTTATCGTGTCGGAAACATATAAAGATTAGAGTTTAAATTTGGTCGGAAATTTCCGGATCGTTACATTAATGGCCGCAAAACACATATTTGAAGTCACTACAATCCCCACAAAATCGGGCAAAATTTTGTGGAGAATTTTCCGAAAAAATTTCTATTGCAGATTAGGCTAATTTTCACAAGATAAATAGAAAACGTCGCTATGAGCAAGACTTCCTTAAATCTTTTCCCCGTTCGAAGCAGTTTAGATGCTGAAAATGACATTTAACTATTTTGTAAGGTAAATTTTGCATTTTTAGATCTTAGGATAAGTAATACTTTCACATGTTGTGTCTGTTTAAATACCACTATGATACTTGTTTTTATTTAATATTGTATTTAGGTACATCGAGAATCATGTTGGCACTACTATCTCATCACTAGCTACAAAACGTTGCTGCTTTTGTAACATCTTTATTTTATTATTCGAGTATTCTTAGCCGCTTTTTTATTTCTCTAGATTCATAAACTTATTTTTGTTTTTGTTTCTAAATTTCATACTGGATGCGAATATATTAGAATTTTGTTTCATATTGATGATAATTAATGGTCGCAAAACACATATTTGAAGTCATTACATACCCCACAAAATCGGGTAAAAGTTTGTGTATAGATTTCTGAAAAATTTTCAATTGCAGATTAGGCCTATTTTCATACGGTAACTAGAAAACGGCTCTACGAGCAAGAATTCTTAAAGGCTTTCCCCAGTATGAAGCAGTTTAGATTACGAAAATGACATTTTACTATTTTTAAAGGTGAATTTTATACTTTTAGATCTTAGGATAAGTAATCCCTTCACATGTGAATTGTTAAGCCTGTTTAAATACCACTATGATACTTGTTTTTATTTAATATTGTATTTAGGTACATCGAGAATCATGTTGGGGCTACTATCTCACCACTAGCTACAAAACGTTGTTGCTTTTATAACGTCTTTATTTTATTTTTCGAATATTTTTAGCCGTTTTTTTATTTCTCAAGATTCATAACCTTATTTTTGTGTTTGTTTCTCAATTTCATATTAAATGCGAATATATGAGAGTGTAGTTTAGTTTTGATGATAATTAATGGCCACAAAACACATATTTGAAGTCACTACTATATTCCCCACAAAATCGAGCAAAATTTAGTGGAGAATTTTCAAAAAAAAATTTAATCGCAGATTATGCCCATTTTCGCAAGATAACTAGAAAACGGCGCTACGAGCAAGAATTCCTTAAGGCTTTCCTCCGCTTGAAGCAGTTAGGATGCAGAAAATGAAGTTTTACTATTTTTAAAGGTGAATATTGCACTTTTAGAACTTTTGATAAGTAATTCCTTCACATGTGAATTGTTGTGCATGTTAAAATACCACTATGATATACTTTTTTTTATTTAATATTGTATTTAGGTATATCGAGAATCATGTTGGGGCTAATTTCTCACTACTAGCTAAAAAACGTTGCTGCTTTTATAACGTCTTTGTTTTATTGTTCGAGTATTTTTAGCCTTTTTTTTATTTCTCTAGATTCATAACCTTATTTTTGTTTTTGTTTCTAAATTTAATATTGAATGCGAGTATATGAGAGTGTTGTTTCGTTTTAATGAGTATTAGTGGCCGCAAAACACATAGACATTCGCAAAACACACAGTATCATTACCACCACTAACACCAACATCCGCATCCCACACCTCAACATCACAATTTGTACCTCGAACATCAACGTTATACGCACCATAGATACCAAGGAATACCAACAACAACAACAAACGATGAAGTATTGATTCATAACTTCATCAAAGAAATATTCTGTAAAGAATATGTAGTTTCTAAAAGTTTTAGAGATTATATATTCTAGTCCAAGTCGAAAACCAGATGAGATTAATATTATGTTAACTCATTAAATCCATAATTACGTCTAAAAGAAAATATATATTTAGGTATATTTTCATAAAGATTGTAATTAAGAAAATTCTTTTGTACAAACTGTTAATGGTGAGAATATTTTAACGGGTAGGTAATACCCGAGAGATATATAAATTCACAATTAATATGTTACATTCTTCGATTCTGATTCAACAAATCATCAACAATACTCACTACTTTCACAACGAGATATATTCTTTCATAGAAATCAAAATAACCATACTCATTCAAATTCAATTACATTTTCTGATTTTAACATATCAGAATCCAAGTCGAGATATAATCGATATCATCACTCTTAGATTCCTATGTCTTTCAAAGCTATACTTTGAATTCAAAACTGTGCTAGAACATCACTCATATCCTTAAAACCCAGAAAAATAATTATGTTATTCAAAATTCTAGAACATCATATGTATATTAATGATTACGATCTGTGTTCAAACACTTAGAAATTGTTGAAGACACTTCAAATAATGAACAATCGAGATGATGATCCAACCACATGTTAACCGCAGTCTTGTACCTGAAAAACTCTCGAAACTAAAGTAATAGTTTAACACGTATCCGTGTCAGATCCTTTGGCATTTATTAGCAAAAATAACTTTTCAATCCCTTTTAAGGTAGACAGTTTTGTCACATCTCCAACAAATCAACTTCAAATGTTCATTCCAATAAGCCTTATTATAACGATTACCCCTTCATCATTGTTACTGGGGAACCTTTTATGTTCCACCACATTAACAGTAAATTTACCAACAACTTCATTGATCCTTGACCTTCCAAAAAATCATTATACTCATTGATATCATGTACTCATCCACATCTTGTAACAATAATTGCCATACCAACTACCGGGAATTAGCAATCAGTATTTTGAATCTCGCAGCAATGCTACGCCAACAGTTATATATGTACATATAATGTCTATCTCCTAGACTTACTTACTTCGAATGTGAAATTTCTGAAAAACACCCCAAACTGTGAAACTAGTCCTCCGAATTTTGGAAAAATGCTGATGAAGAAGCAAAAACTGTAAACGACCTTAACAGCCGAAAGTTTGATGATAAAGAGTAGTGTGTTGGAAAAGCACAGAAAAAGAGAAGGTTTGGAACTGGAAAACGGATTGAGCAAACTATGAAGAAGGCTGTGGACAAACCACAAAGACGAAATCTACCTTCAAAGAATCCAAATGATTCAGTGTCTACTGAAATTGTTAGCGAACACCTTACTCCTTATTCTAAACCTTCACAGATAAATTTTCTGCATTATCCTTTGATTCCAGATATTTTAAAAATTCTAAAACATCATCGAATCTTTCATTATAAATATCCTCGATATATCTGAAGATATTTTCGTAACTATTATTATCCGAAATTATTAATCTCTTCGCGCTATCTGTGTTACATCATAAAAGAAACTATTTTAGTTTCTAAATTCTGAAAATTTCAAAAAATGGATGTTTTTGAAGTAGTGTTAGGGACTGAAGCATGAGTTAGTATAATATAATGACACTTGATCAACGTAATTATATTACAGTAAGTCATGCTGAGTTTCTAATGAAACATGATGATTCACAGACCATACCGTTATCATGTGCCATGATACATGACTCTTACATTCTATCTAATCTATAAACATATCAAGAACATATTTTCTTGATAATCCAATCTTTCCTTTGAATTCTGGTAATTTGACAAGTCAGATTATGCTATTACCATTTCTTTCATAGAACATTAGTCATGTTCATCCGAAACTTCATACCTACAAATTCTGGACCATTGCTTGCTTCACACGAGGGTTGAGAAGAGAAGATAAAAGCATGAAGCTTCGAAGTAGCAATGGGGGGTATAAATCACAGCAAATTGGAGAGAGTATTAACTGTGGATGTCAATGATTATAGAAAAACAGAAGCAGAGACATCGAAATATAAGGGAAGATATAAAACCCAACAACAACTCAAAAATTACAAACCGTATATATCGATGCATATAGAAATATAAAGACATGGGAGAACTAAAAACACTATAAAACCAAGAGTATAATAGAATTAAATAGATTCTTCTGGCGGCAGATGAAAAAGAAGAATGACATATATGAACGTTAGAAGTATATTGAGAACCAGAACTGGATGGAGCATATTGACGAATGATTCAAAGTATTAATTAAAGGAGAAAGAATAGAAGGTGTGAATTATAAGAAAACAAAGGGGGTGGATTTATAGTAAAATATCTGACAGAGCAATCAAAACAGATGATCGCATTTAAAGCGGATCCTAATTTCCTTAATTACTGATGAATCAAATCTTATTAAGATTTTCTCCAAATCTCTAGAACTTCGGAAATCAATCCTATCTACGTCAAAAGATATGACGAATCTACATTTATTCATTTCACTCTTTTGTGATAGCTTCACTTATACTCTTCGCGTAATCAAATTGTTTATTCTATATTACTTGATGATGATAAAACTCTAATTTTTAGTTCGTATGCGTCATGAAAACATACTTATTGTCAGCCATGACCATCCCAATCAAATTTCGGGAAGAAATTTATTTAACGGGTAGGTACTGTGACAACCCGGAAATTTTTGACCAAATTTAAACTTAATCTTTATATAATTCCGACACAATAAGCAAAGTTTGTAATGTTGAGTCTCGAAAATTTTGGAACTATGTTCATACATTCAATTACCCTTTTGACTATGCTCGATGTAACGACCCGCACTTTTTCGATCGTTCTATACTTATAAGATTAATATTTACATAAATTAAACCTTACCAACATGATAAGCAATCCAAATTGTCGAGATTTATATTTCCGAAAAGAGTTTACACAACGTTTGACCGTCTAGTTTGACCGATGATATCACGAACTATATAACATATGATAATTATACGTTTGTGTATATATATGTATATATACATATTTAACATGATCTAAGAATGTTTTAATATCTCATTTTGTATTAATAACAATAAGTTATAAGTATATTTTAAAACTACTAACTTAAGTTTTCAAAACGATAACTATACGTAATGTTTTTCGACGTAAATACTTATAACCTATATTACTTATACATGCATCGTATAGATATGTATTTTATCACTTTTAAAGGGCTTACATACATAAAACAATATAAGTATATTTACAAAAGATAGCTATATTTGAATCCTCGTTCCGTTTCCTCAAAGATTTCTATACGTATACCTAGAGTATATGTACCCGTATCATACGCAGCTTCTAGATGTATTTACTATTGGTATATACCAATAAAAATCTGCTCCTTAGCAGACTTAAATGATTAAGAAACATGTGGAACCAACCATTTGTTAAGTAGCATGAATTATTTAGCAAGAAAACAAAGTTAGGTATCTTTTTTTTCCTTTATAACCTAAAAACGTTTTTATGCATGCACACCATTTCTTCACCCCATTTTCTCATACTTACACTTCCATTTCTCTCTCAAAATACTCTTAACTTCATACTTGATCATCTCCAAGCATTTTCCCCATCATTTAGCTTCAAAAACCTTACTTAATCACCATAAGAAAACCATACAAAAACACTTCAAGAAATCCTTCCAAGAACACAAACTTACTTCCAATCTTTCATCCAATTCCATCACCCTTTTGGTTCTAGCTTTTTACTCCTCTTTTACAGTAACCTTGTCCAAGGAACTTGAGGTAGAATCTATGTTCATAACCTTATTCGATTCATATATATATAGCTATCTTATTTTGTGGTATAAAATTTTAACAACAAGAACATAGTTTGAATGTTTTCAAACTTGTTTGCAAACTAAATAGATCCTTCTAACTTAACTTTTAAAATACTTCAAGACCTGTAATATATCATAAATATATGCTAATTTAACAAGGTATAACTTGGTTTTTCAAAGAACACCTTAAAAACTGAATTTACGACGTCGGAGTGCAACCGGGGGCTGTTTTGGGTTGGATAATTAAAAACCATCTTAAAATTTGAATTGGAGGTTTATTTTCTGGAAAAATGATTTTTACTATGAATATGATAACACATAAAAATTTCATGATTTAACTCAAAGTATAAGTATTTTTAGAAAAATAATCATTTAAGGTTGTTTACATGATGGAAAATGATTAACTTCATAAGTTTCACTAAAGTTTGACCTATGACCTGTGATTTCGAATACAAACTAAGGTATTTACAGTTCATAGTCTTAAAGAGGGACTCGATCCAAGGAAGTGACAAGTTGAATCAACGAAAACGGAGTTGTAACGAAGAAACTATGACCAAAACGAGATCGGATATCTAAGACTTGTTTAACTTCGGGATTAATTGGGAAAAATTAAATAAAATCACATATTTCTAAGATAACATGATATTTTATATATATGTACTTATAATTCAATTTTATATGGTTCAGGATCACCCGCAAACAACACGAGAAGATTAATCATAAGATCCCATGTTTGTACGCAACACGTCATTTGACAACACCGGTACTTTATGTACGCAACACGTCATTTGACAACACCGGTACCGTGGGTCAAGATTAATCTCGACCAATACATATACGATGGGGTTTTATTTATTTCGTTGGGGGTTTTATTTATTTCATTGCGGGTATATTAAACATCTACAAATGAACCATTAAAATTGAATTACTAACAACGAAATGCTAACTACGGACTAAGGAATTATTCAAAGTATTAAAAGTATAACAAGTATATATATGAGACGTTTGTTTAAAAATAAAAGGTATTGATATATTATATATGGATAGGTTCGTGATATCAACCGGAAGACCAAGTCAAAAATATATATATCTTCAAGACGAACGTGAGTATATAGTCCCACTTTTAAACTCTAAATATTTCGGGATGAGAATACATGTATTTTATGTTTTACGATATGGACACAAGTAACTGAAAAATATATTCTACGTTGAGTTGTACCACTGGCATACTTCCCTGTAGCTTGGTAACTGTTATTTACAGCGGTATTGTAAACGCGAATCCTGTTGATAGATCTATCGGGCCTGACAACCCCAACCGGACTGGACGACCAGTATTCAACGGTTGCACAGTACTTCGTTTCGTGACTACACTTGGTACGGTGTAGTAAGATTTCATAATAAAGGGAATATGCGACGTGATTAAATGTTAAGTATGGTTACCAAGTGCTCAACCACTTAGAATATTTTTATTAAAATGTTTATATATGAAATCTTGTGGTCTATATTTATATCGCTGCCGGCATTAAACCTATATCTCACCAACTTTATGTTGACGTTTTAAACATGTCTATTCTCAGGTGATAATTAGAAGCTTCCGCTGCATCATGTTGAATCTAAGCAGGATCTTGCGTACGCATATTTGTGTCAAAAATAAGACTGCATATCCAAGAACTTGTGTTGTAAAATATGCTAGAAATCGGGTTGTTATTATCATTTGTAAAGTTTGTAAGTCGAAGATTATCGCTAAACGATAATCATCTTTATTTTGTCCAAAGCTTGTATCAAAAATACGGATCATGGTTTGTAATGTATAATATATGCAGTTTTTCTTTAAAAAAATGTCGCATATAGAGGTCAATACCTCGCAATGAAATCATACGTTATCTAACACGTTCTTATGGTTAAGGACGGGTTATGACATGTGGTATCAGAGCGGTGGTCTTAGCGAACCAGGTTTGCATTAGTGTGTCTAACTGATAAGTCGTTAGGATACATTAGTAAGTCTGGACTTTGACCGGGTTTGATTTAAAAACCATTGCTTATCATTGTTGGTTAAAATTTATATGTAAATATTATGTAGTACTAATGGGTTAGTTGTTGTGTGATAGATGTCGGGCTCAAAACTTATCATCACGTTCAGCGACTCCGAACCAGAATCTTCAGATGGTGTTCCAGTCATTAACCTATCCGATGACGAAAATAATATCTTTGGGGAAGACTCACAAATTCCGGATGAACCGACTATAGAGAACCCGGAAAGTGAACCCGAGGAGGAAAGTGAACCCGAGGAGGAAAGTGAACCCGAGGAGGAAAGTGAACCCGAGGAAGAAATACAGGAAATTACAAAAGACGAGTTCGAACTAGGAAAGAAACGAAAGGCTAATGAATTAGAAAATTCAAATCCCGAGTTTAGTAAGGATGATGTGGCACCAACTCCACTAGACACTACCACCCCTATTCCCGCTATTCCTATTCGTTCTATCCCGGCATCCAGTTCTTTAGTCCCACAGCCAAAATATAGGCAGACAGCCAGGATAAGTGTTAAGCGATTCTTTGAACCTAAACGTCCTAGAAAATAGACCAAACGATGCGCTGCCGTATTAAACCATGGGATCATATAATGTTTTGTATAATATTATTAGTGTGGTTTGTTTAATGTTCGATGTAAGATAAGCATATGTAAAATAGTGAAGTGTGAAATGCAATAATTTTCCATGGTTAAGTATTATTTAGATGGTAGTAATTGATTCTGTACTAAGCTATTAAGTATGGACATTAACGGGTAGGTACTACCCTAGATATAATTATAAAACGCTAATAAGAAGAAAAGGCTTTTATAATAATACCTGGTTCATATTATTAATAAGCTATAAAGTACTGTAAATATACACTACATCTATAATATTCCATGTGAATAATTATTTTCTTTTCATTCTTATAGAAGAATATGGCGCGATTGAACCGAATGACGGAACAAGAAATCCAGGAACTCATCAATCAGCGAGTGAACGACAGAATGTTATGGGTCGAGGCTGCAAGAGGTGCTGCAGTTAACCCAAATCCTCGTGTGGGGTGCACTTACAAAACTTTTCAAGCTTGCAAGCCCTCATCATTCAGTGGAACAGAAGGACCGATCGGTTTAACCCGGTGGATAGAAAAGATGGAGACTGTGTTTAAAATCAGTGGTTGTGTTGAAAAGGACATGACCAAGTATGCATCGTGCACTTTACAAGATAGTGCACTCACGTGGTGGAAAAATTATGTGAAGGCTGTAGGAGGAGATGTAGCTTATGATACTCCGTGGGAAGAATTCAAAACAATGTTAATCAACGAATATTGTCCAAGGAACGAGGTTAGGAAGTTGGAAGATGAGTTACGAAGTCTGAAGGTTATTGGTACTGAAATCACCAACTACAATCAGCGATTCATGGAATTAGTTTTGCTATGTCCTGAATTGGTTCCAACCGAAGAACGGAAGATTGAAATGTACAAAGATGGTTTGCCCAAAAAGGTCAAGGCAAATGTTACAGCATCAAAACCTAAGACAATTCATGAAGCTATAACCATGGCAAACGAGCTAATGGATCAGGTCATCATGGATAAGAAAGTATCCAATACTGATGTGAAGGTATCAGGTAACAAAAGAAAGTGGAATGGAAATTATGATCGAGGTAACCAACAACAATCTTTTAAGAAACAAGAAAACACGCAAGGTGCGGGTAGTGGTTTAAGCTTTGGTTATAAAGGACAAAATCCTTTATGCAACCGATGTCACAAACATCACTCTGGTTACTGTAATGTGGTATGCAACAAATGTAATCGAAAGGGTCATCTTGCTGAAGATTGTAGGGCTCTCGTTACAAATACAAATGGTACCAAGACTCCTGCCACCAATGCAAATAGAACTGCTTTGGCTACCATTACTTGTTTTGGGTGTGGAAAACAAGGTCACTATAAGAGCCAGTGCCCGAATCCAGAGAAGAATATCGGACCTGCACGTGGGAGAGCATTTGTTATTAATGCTAGAGAGGCATGTGAAGACCCGGAGCTTGTTACGGGTACGTTTACCATTAATAACTTATCCGCATCTATTATATTTGATACTGGTGCTGATAGAAGTTACGTGTGTAGAGACTTTCACGCTAAATTGAATTGTTCATCATTACCTCTAGATGCTAAGTACATGATTGAGTTAGCTAATGGTAAACTAATTAAAGCCGATAAAATTTACCGTGATTGTAAAATAAATTTAGCCGGAGAAACATTTAAGATTGATTTGATACCCGTAGAATTAGGAAGTTTTGATGTAATAATCGGCATGGACTGGATGTCCAAAATAGGAGCTGAAGTTGTGTGCGCCAAGAAGGCAATTCGCATTCCTCGTAAGGATAAAACGCCAGTAATGATTTATGGAGAGAAGGGTAAATCAAAGCTAAAACTCATTAGTTATTTGAAAGCTCAAAAGTGCTTGAAGAAAGGGTGCTATGCTATCTTAGCACATGTTAATAAAGTCGAAAAGAAAGAAAAAGAGAAGTGCATCAATGACGTGCCTGTGGCAAGAGATTTTCCTGAAGTATTTCCGGAAGAGTTGCCGGGATTACCTCCATTTAGATCTGTAGAATTTCAAATAGATCTTGTACCAGGAGCTGCACCGGTTGCCCGTGCTCCATATAGACTTGCACCGTCCGAGTTAAAAGAACTTCAGAGTCAGTTAAAAGAATTACTGGATCGTGGATTCATACGACCAAGTACTTCACCGTGGGGAGCTCCAATTTTATTCGTCAAGAAGAAAGACGGATCTTTCCGAATGTGTATAGATTATCGTGAATTAAATAAGTTAACTATCAAGAATCGGTATCCACTACCGAGAATTGACGACTTATTTGATCAACTCCAAGGATCATGTGTGTACTCGAAAATTGACCTAAGATCGGGCTATCATCAATTACGTGTCAAAGAAGAAGATATACCGAAAACTGCTTTTCGGACACGCTACGGTCATTACGAATTTTTGGTCATGCCGTTTGGATTGACGAATGCGCCAGCTGTATTCATGGACCTCATGAATCGAGTTTGTAGTCCATATTTAGATAAGTTTGTTATCGTTTTCATTGATGATATTCTTATCTATTCCAAGAGTGAGCAAGAGCATGAGCAGCATTTAAGGTTGATATTAGAGTTGTTGAGAAAAGAACAGCTATATGCTAAATTTTCTAAATGTGCTTTCTGGTTGAAAGAAGTGCAATTTCTTGGCCACGTTGTTAGTAGCAAAGGAATTCAGGTTGATCCAGCAAAAATTGAAGCCATTGAAAAATGGGAGACTCCTAAGACACCAATGCAGATACGCCAATTTTTGGGTTTAGCCGGTTATTATAGAAGGTTTATTCAAGATTTTTCCCGAATAGCTAAGCCGTTGACAGCGTTAACGCAAAAAGGGAAGAAATATGAATGGACTTCTGAGCAGGAGAGTGCATTTCAATTACTGAAAAAGAAGTTGACTACGGCGCCTATTTTATCGTTACCAGAAGGGAACGATGATTTTGAAATATATTGTGACGCTTCGCGACAAGGTTTTGGTTGCGTTCTTATGCAACGGAAGAAAGTTATTGCATACGCATCCCGACAATTAAAGATTCACGAGCGGAATTATACGACGCATGATCTAGAACTGGGAGCAGTCGTGTTTGCATTGAAGATATGGAGACACTACTTGTATGGGGTTAAATGCACTATGTTTACTGATCATAAAAGCCTTCAACATATTTTCGATCAAAAACAGCTGAACATGAGGCAACGTAGGTGGGTCGAGCTGATAAACGACTATGATTGTGAAATTCGTTATCATCCCGGGAAGGCGAACGTGGTGGCCGATGCTCTAAGCAGAAAGGAACGAGAACCAATTCGAGTACGAGCGATGAACATAAAAATTCGCATGAATCTCAACTCACAAATCAAAGAAGTTCAACGAGAAGCACTTACTAAAGAAAACATAAGAAATGAAATAATGAAGAAGTATGAGAAGCAACTCGTTATACGGGAAGACGGAATTCGATATTTTGCAAACCGTATTTGGGTACCGAAGTTGGGTGGATTAAGGAAGTTGATATTGAATGAGGCACATAAGACAAGATACTCGATACATCCTGGAGTTGGAAAGATGTATCAAGATCTTAAGACGCATTATTGGTGGCCTAATTTAAAGACAGACGTTGCAACATATGTTGGGGAGTGTTTAACTTGTTCCAAAGTCAAAGCAGAACACCAAAAGCCGTCAGGATTACTTCAACAACCAGAAATCCCAGAATGGAAATGGGACGGTATTACCATGGATTTCATCACGAAGTTACCAAAGACTGCCTGGGGATACGACACTATTTGGGTAATTGTTGATCGTCTTACCAAATATGCACATTTCTTGCCTATAATGGAAACGGATAGAATGGAGAAATTATTACGATTATATATAAAGGAAATAGTTTCAAGGCATGGAATACCTATTTCCATTATATCTGATCGTGATAGTAGATTTACCTCAAAGTTCTGGCAATCACTACAGGAGGCACTAGGAACTCGTTTGGATATGAGTACCGCATATCATCCGCAAACCGACGGGCAGAGTGAAAGAACAATTCAGACTCTTGAAGACATGCTCAGGGCATGTGTGATCAATTTTGGAAACGGATGGGATAAATATCTACCGTTAGCAGAATTCTCGTATAATAATAGTTATCATGCGAGCATTGGAGCTGCGCCATTCGAAGCATTGTATGGAAGGAAGTGTAGATCTCCTATCTGTTGGAATGAAGTAGGAGATTGACAATTAACGGGTCCCGAGATCATACACGAAACGACTGAGAAGATTGTACAAATCAAGGAGAGATTGAAAACAGCCCGTAGTCGCCAAAAGAGCTACGCCGATGTTCGAAGGAAACCATTAGAGTTTCAGATCGGTGACATGGTTATGTTAAAAGTGTCACCATGGAAAGGTGTAATACGTTTCGGCAAAAGGGGTAAACTGAACCCAAGGTACGTAGGCCCGTTCAAGATTATTGAACGCATTGGACCGGTAGCTTATCGACTCGAGTTACCGCAACAACTCGCCAGAGTACATAATACCTTTCACGTCTCGAACCTTAAGAAGTGTCTTGCAAAGGAATATCTCACCATTCCTCTTGAAGAAATCCATGTCGATGAGAAACTACAATTCATCGAAGAACCAATCGAAATCATGGACCGTGAAGTTAAACAGCTCAAGCAGAGCAACATACCGATCGTTAAGGTTCGTTGGAATGCTCGAAGAGGTCCTGAGTTTACTTGGGAATGAGAGGATCAGATGAAACAAAAGTATCCACACTTGTTTCTCGATGACGCAAAATAGGTACAATTTCAAAATTTCAGGACGAAATTTATTTAACGGGGAGGTAATGTAACGACCCGCACTTTTTCGATCGTTCTATACTTATAAGATTAATATTTACATAAATTAAACCTTACCAACATGATAAGCAATCCAAATTGTCGAGATTTATATTTCCGAAAAGAGTTTACACAACGTTTGACCGTCTAGTTTGACCGATGATATCACGAACTATATAACATATGATAATTATACGTTTGTGTATATATATGTATATATACATATTTAACATGATCTAAGAATGTTTTAATATCTCATTTTGTATTAATAACAATAAGTTATAAGTATATTTTAAAACTACTAACTTAAGTTTTCAAAACGATAACTATACGTAATGTTTTTCGACGTAAATACTTATAACCTATATTACTTATACATGCATCGTATAGATATGTATTTTATCACTTTTAAAGGGCTTACATACATAAAACAATATAAGTATATTTACAAAAGATAGCTATATTTGAATCCTCGTTCCGTTTCCTCAAAGATTTCTATACGTATACCTAGAGTATATGTACCCGTATCATACGCAGCTTCTAGATGTATTTACTATTGGTATATACCAATAAAAATATGCTCCTTAGCAGCCTTAAATGATTAAGAAACATGTGGAACCAACCATTTGTCAAGTAGCATGAATTATTTAGCAAGAAAACAAAGTTAGGTATCTTTTTTTTCCTTTATAACCTAAAAATGTTTTTATGCATGCACACCATTTCTTCACCCCATTTTCTCATACTTACACTTCCATTTCTCTCTCAAAATACTCTTAACTTCATACTTGATCATCTCCAAGCATTTTCCCCATCATTTAGCTTCAAAAACCTTACTTAATCACCATAAGAAAACCATACAAAAATACTTCAAGAAATCCTTCCAAGAACACAAACTTACTTCCAATCTTTCATCCAATTCCATCACCCTTTTGGTTCTAGCTTTTTACTCCTCTTTTACAGTAACCTTGTCCAAGGAACTTGAGGTAGAATCTATGTTCATAACCTTATTCGATTCATATATATATAGCTATCTTATTTTGTGGTATAAAATTTTAACAACAAGAACATAGTTTGAATGTTTTCAAACTTGTTTGCAAACTAAATAGATCCTTCTAACTTAACTTTTAAAATACTTCAAGACCTGTAATATATCATAAATATATGCTAATTTAACAAGGTATAACTTGGTTTTTCAAAGAACACCTTAAAAACTGAATTTACGACGTCGGAGTGCAACCGGGGGCTGTTTTGGGTTGGATAATTAAAAACCATCTTAAACTTTGAATTGGAGGTTTATTTTCTGGAAAAATGATTTTTACTATGAATATGATAACACATAAAAATTTCATGATTTAACTCAAAGTATAAGTATTTTTAGAAAAATAAACATTTAAGGTTGTTTACATGATGGAAAATGATTAACTTCATAAGTTTCACTAAAGTTTGACCTATGACCTGTGATTTCGAATACAAACTAAGGTATTTACAGTTCATAGTCTTAAAGAGGGACTCGATCCAAGGAAGTGACAAGTTGAATCAACGAAAACGGAGTTGTAACGAAGAAACTATGACCAAAACGAGATCGGATATCTAAGACTTGTTTAACTTCGGGATTAATTGGGAAAAATTAAATAAAATCACATATTTCTAAGATAACATGATATTTTATATATATGTACTTATAATTCAATTTTATATGGTTCAGGATCACCCGCAAACAACACGAGAAGATTAATCATAAGATCCCATGTTTGTACGCAACACGTCATTTGACAACACCGGTACTTTATGTACGCAACACATCATTTGACAACACCGGTACCGTGGGTCAAGATTAATCTCGACCAATACATATACGATGGGGTTTTATTTATTTCGTTGGGGGTTTTATTTATTTCATTGCGGGTATATTAAACATCTACAAATGAACCATTAAAATTGAATTACTAACAACGAAATGCTAACTACGGACTAAGGAATTATTCAAAGTATTAAAAGTATAACAAGTATATATATGAGACGTTTGTTTAAAAAGAAAAGGTATTGATATATTATATATGGATAGGTTCGTGATATCAACCGGAAGACCAAGTCAAAAATATATATATCTTCAAGACGAACGTGAGTATATAGTCCCACTTTTAAACTCTAAATATTTCGGGATGAGAATACATGTATTTTATGTTTTACGATATGGACACAAGTAACTGAAAAATATATTCTACGTTGAGTTGTACCACTGGCATACTTCCCTGTAGCTTGGTAACTGTTATTTACAGCGGTATTGTAAACGCGAATCCTGTTGATAGATCTATCGGGCCTGACAACCCCAACCGGACTGGACGACCAGTATTCAACGGTTGCACAGTACTTCGTTTCGTGACTACACTTGGTACGGTGTAGTAAGATTTCATAATAAAGGGAATATGCGACGTGATTAAATGTTAAGTATGGTTACCAAGTGCTCAACCACTTAGAATATTTTTATTAAAATGTTTATATATGAAATCTTGTGGTCTATATTTATATCGCTGCCGGCATTAAACCTATATCTCAACAACTTTATGTTGACGTTTTAAACATGTCTATTCTCAGGTGATAATTAGAAGCTTCCGCTGCATCATGTTGAATCTAAGCAGGATCTTGCGTACGCATATTTGTGTCAAAAATAAGACTGCATATCCAAGAACTTGTGTTGTAAAATATGCTAGAAATCGGGTTGTTATTATCATTTGTAAAGTTTGTAAGTCGAAGATTATCGCTAAACGATAATCATCTTTATTTTGTCCAAAGCTTGTATCAAAAATAAGGATCATGGTTTGTAATGTATAATATATGCAGTTTTTCTTTAAAAAAATGTCGCATATAGAGGTCAATACCTCGCAATGAAATCATACGTTATCTAACACGTTCTTATGGTTAAGGACGGGTTATGACACTCGACGATTCACGAACGAATATATAAATGGATATGAATATATATATTATATATATTATAACTTGAAAACGTTAAAAAAGTATTAAATGTATAATATTTTAGATTAAACGTATTTGTCTCAATATATGCTTAATATATTCATCTACGGAATTAGAAGATAATATCAACGATTGGATTAGCAGATATTTCAATAATTATAAATCCCGTAAGTATTGTGATAAGTCTTTGTTGAGAGGTCCACCTTGATTTAAGAAATCTTTCCTTTTTGACTGTATTTGATATATAAATAACTTGCAATGTGTATAGAAAAAGTATTTATATATATTGTATAAATATATTAAGGTTCGAAATTATTTTTGTAAACAATAGTAACACCCATTTATTGTTCCGTTTGATAAATAAATATTATATACAAATTTATATTTTTCTAAACGAAAATATATATTTTACAATGTGATAGTGCATAGAATTGAATTAGATATAAAACGTTTCGATATTATTAAATAGATTTTAATAAACAATGAGGAGTTGATTTATAGAAGAAAATGACCAAATTACTAAAATGTATAAGTTATACTTTGAGTAGTATAATTTATTGATAATTTAAGATTATATTTAGACAAAGGTACGAATCACAAAATGTAAAGTACAAGTTTTCTAAGCATACGAAAATGCATTCTAGAAACCGAAACTGAGACATTAGTCGAGCGTAAATGTACGAGTCATCGGACCAAAAATTAAAAGTCAACTATGCACGTGAATATAATATAATATATAATTAATTAATAAATATTATATATATTATATATATATTAAAAAATATGTCGACAAGCAAAACAACAAAAAATTGTTAGCTGGATTTTGGGGCCATGTGATCACATGAGAAATAGGCATAAAACCCATGCGATCGCATGGCAGTCAGGATTCAGAAATATTCTATAAATTGGCCAGTTTGCTCGACGTACACACACACACATATCCTATATGTTACTCCCTCTGTTATATAATTATTTATATTATTATTATTATTATTATTATTATTATTATTATTATTATTATTATTATTATTATTATTATTATTATTATTATTATTATTATTATTAAGATTAATATTATTATTAATCTTATTATTATTATCAGTAGCATTAATATTATTATTATTAGTATTATACATAAAATACTACGACGAAGTACTGCTCAAATGATATCAAACCAAGTTTTCAAATGAGTCAAAGCTAAGGAAACTATGGGTTATAGCTATGGAAGTTATGGGTAATGTTCATAGGTATTGTTCGCAAGTCAAACCTAGTGTTTTATCATCTCTGTTGCGTCTACGTACTTTTCTGCAATATTGAATCACAATATTGATACGTAAGCATTTATATCTTAATCTTTTATATATTAATATTGTATCCATGTCTACTACTCGAGTATATATATTTATGCATGTTTGTATGCTAAATTTCGTCGTTAAACTGTTTATAATGAATCACGAATTAAATACATATATTTCTGGTAAAAGGTATATGATATACATGTTTTTGGAAAGCTGGCGAAAAATCAATAACTTTTTATTTAGAAATCGCGTAATTTCGATGAACGAATTAAAAGATATGGTCAACTGAATTATGATTGACGTTAATTAGAATTGCTTTTGAATCTGCAATTAATATTTAAACAACTTTGTTTGTAAGATTGATAAATTAGATTTTTAAATATTACCAACCGAGTAAATAAATCCTTATATAAGGCATGTCTCGTTTTGTTGAACTATTGTCAAAATTGACTTTTTGAAACGACTTTGGATAACTTTTGTATGTCGATCTCGAGCATTAAGATTGTAATACACTATGACCTGACCTAGCTTGATAGACATTTATTGACCAACATATGTTCTCTAGGTTGAGATCTACGGTTATTTGGTATTCCGAGTTTCGGTCACATTTCGGTGAACGACTTTATGTGCTGCTAAGGTGAGTTTCATTTGCTCCCTTTTTAATTGCTTTTGCAATCTATATTTTTGGGCTGAGAATACATGCACTTTATTTTAAACGCAATGGATACAAGTACATACTAAATTCTACACCGAGTTTGAACCGAAAATCCCTTAGCTTTGGTAACTAGTAACTTCCAGTTATAAGAACAGGTGGGCGCGAGTAGTTATATATGGATCCATAGGGCTTGACATCCCCGTCTGTTCCAGGTATAGAAACTCTAGCCTGAACTATAAAACAGACGTATGCTATTTGAGGTTTAGTACACGTTGGATTGCGTGTATTGTATATGTTGGTTGCATGTATGTTAAAATAGGGGTACTTATTATAACGTTAAAGTTTAGTTACCAGGGTGCTCAATTTCGTAGAATATTTTGATAAACGTTTCTGGATGAAACAATTGAAATCTTGTGATCCACCTTTATATACAGATTATACGAAACATTTAAACTATGAACTCACCAACCTTTGTGTTGACACTTGTTAGCATGTTTATTCTCAGGTTCCCTAGAAGTCTTCCACTGTTTGCTTATATGTTATACAAGATATGTGCATGGAGTCATACATGCTTTATTCGAGAAAACGTTGCATTCACAAATCATCACCATCTATCTTATTTTGACTGCATTGTCAACAGAAGTATTATTGTAAACTATTATATTACGGTGATTGTCTATATGTAGAAATCATCAGATGTCGAAAACCTTTGATTTAAATATTCATTTATGGTGTGCCTTTTCAAAAGAATGCAATGTTTACAAAACGTATCATATAGAGGTCAAATACCTCGCAATGAAATCGATGAATGACGTGTTCGTCCAAGTGGATTTGGAGCGATCGTCACAGTTAGTATCAGAGCTTGAGGTCATAGGGAACCAGAATTTGCATTAGTGTGTTTAACTGGTAATTGTTAGGATGCATTAGTGAGTCTGGACTATGATCGTGTCTGTTTTTACCGAGTTTTGCTTATCATTTCATGTCAGAAATTACATGCTTATAATTCTTAAGTCTAGACACGTTTGCCTGCATTTTTTGCATGAATAGTGTATAGACAAAATTCATATCTTAGCATATCTGCTAATTCATATCTTAGCGTATCTGTTACTGTAAACTTTTCCTGACATCTTCCGAAAATTTCTCCGTAATTTATGGAATTTTGGTATTATATATACATATGTAAATTATGTATTGAAGAATATCAATCTAAATTCTATAATCTAATTCATATCAAAAATCAATTCCCTAATTATACAAGATGGATCCCGCATCTAGTTCAAATTCCTTAAACTCCGACAGCTATTCCGATATGGATATTCACCTGAATTCCGAAGACAGTGTAACCGGAATGGATCAACCAATCAGCCATCACCTATTCTGGATGAATTGGGGATGGGTTCATAGTCTACTTAATCATTGGAGACAAGAAGAAGGCGATCCCTTCCATCCACCACATTGCCCTCTTGGCGATGAACCTGAAGCACTTACCGGTGAACCTATCCGAAACACCATTTTCTCTCTCATTTCCAGAGTATCTCGTCATGATTATATACTATCTCAGATTCTGGATCTTATTCATCCACTCGTCTGAACCAACAACCATCCCGGTGTAATAGAAGAAGTCAACGAGCTTCGCGCTCGGGTAGTGGCTTTAGAGAATATAGTGCAAAGTTTACAAGCACCAGCAACATCACCAGCATCAACAGTACCACCATCATCAACACCAACAGTATCATTACCACCACCAACAACAACATCCGCATCCCACACCTCAACATCACAATCTGTACCTCGAACATCAACGTTATACGCACCATAGATACCAAGGAATACCAACAGCAACAAACGAAGAAGTATTGATTCATAACTTCATCAAAGAAATATTCTGTAAAGAATATGTAGTTTCTAAAAGTTTTAGAGATTATATATTCTAGTCCAAGTCAAAAACCAGATGAGATTAATATTATGTTAACTCATTAAGTCCATAATTACGTCTAAAAGAAAATATATATTTAGGTATATTTTCATAAAGATTGTAATTAAGAAAATTCTTTTGTACAAACTGTTAATGGTGAGAATATTTTAACGGATAGGTAATACCCGAGAGATATATAAATTCACAATTAATATGTTACATTCTTCGATTCTGATTCAACAAATCATCAACGATACTCACTACTTTCACAACGAGATATATTCTTTCATAGAAATCAAAATAACCATACTCATTCAAATTCAATTACATATTCTGATTTTAACATATCAGAATCCAAGTCGAGATATAATCGATATCATCACTCTTAGATTCCTATGTCTTTCAAAGCTATACTTTGAATTCAAAACTGTGCTAGAACATCACTCCTATCCATAAAACCCAGAAAAATAATTATGTTATTCAAAATTCTAGAACATCATATGTATATTAATGATTATAATCTGTGTTCAAACCCTTCGAAATTCTTGAAGACACTTCAAATAATGAACAATCGAGATGATGATCCAACCACATGTTAACCGCAGTCTTGTACCTGAAAAACTCTCGAAACTAAAGTAATAGTTTAACACGTATCCATGTCAGATCGTTTGGCATTTATTAGCAAAAATAACTTTTCAATCCCTTTTAAGGTAGACAGTTTTGTCACAGCTCCAACAAATCAACTTCAATTGTTCATTCGAATAATCCTTATTATAACGATTACCCCTTCATCATTGTTACTGGGGAACCTTTCATGTTCCACCACATTAACAGTAAATTTACCAACAACTTCATTGATCCTTGACCTTCCAAAAAATCATTATACTCATTGATATGATGTACTCATCCACATCTTGTAACAATAATTGCCATACCAACTACCGGGAATTAGCAATCAGTATTTTGAATCTCGGAGCAATGCTACGCTAACAGTTATATATGTACATATAATGTGTATCTCCTAGACTTACTTACTTTGAATGTGAAATTTCTGAAAAACACCCCAAACTGTGAAACTAGTCCTCCGAATTTTGGAAAAATGCTGATGATGCAGCAAAAACTGTAAACGACCTTAACAGTCGAAAGTTTGATGATAAAGAGTAGTGTGTTGGAAAAGCACAGAAAAAGAGAAGGTTTGGAACAGGAAAACGGATTGAGCAAACTATAAAGAAGGCTGTGGACAAACCACAATGACGAAATCTACCTTCAAAGAATCCAAATGATTCAGTGTCTGATGAAATCGTTAGCGAACACCTTACACCTTATTCTAAACCTTCACAGACAAATTTTCTGCATCATCCTTTGATTCCAGATATTTTAAAAATTCTAAAACATCATCGAATCTTTCATTATAAATATCCTCGATATTTCTGAAGATATTTTCGTAACTATTATTATCCGAAATTATTAATCTCTTCCGCTATCTGTGTTACATCATAAAAGAAATTATTTTAGTTTCTAAATTCTGAAAATTTTGAAAAAATGGATGTTTTTGAAGTAGTGTTGGGAACTGAAGCACGAGTTAGTATAATATAATGACACTTGATCAACATAATTATATTACAGTAAGTCATGCTGAGTTTCTAATGAAACATGATGATTCACAGACCATACCGTCATCATGTACGATGATACATGACTCTTACATTCTATCTAATCTATAAACATATCAAGAATATATTTTCTTGATAATCCTATCTTTCCTTTGAATTCTAGTAATTTGACAAGTCAGATTGTGCTATTACCATTTCTTTCATAGAACATTAGTCATGTTCATCCGAAACTTCATACCTACAAATTCTGGGCCATTGCTTGCTTCACACGAGGGTTGAGAAGAGAAGATAAAAGCATGAAGCTTCAAAGTAGCAATTGGGGTATAAATCACAGCAAATTGAAGAGAGTATTAACTGTGGATGTCAATGATTATAGAAAGACAGAAGCAGAGACATCGAAATATAAGGGAAGATATAAAACCCAACAACAACTCAGAAATTAGAAACCGTATATATTGATGCATATAGAAATATAAAGACATGGGAGAACTAAAAACACTATAAAACCAAGAGTATAATAGAAGTAAATAGATTCTTCTGGCGACAGATGAAAAAGAAGAATGACAGATATGAACGTTAGAAGTATATCGAGAACCAGAACTGGATGGAGCATATTGACGAATGATTCAAAGTATGAATTAAAGGAGAAAGAATAGAAGGTGTGAATATTAAGGAAACAAAGGGGGTGGATTTATAGTAAAATATCCGACAGAGCAATCAAAACAGATAATCGCATTTAAAGCGGATCCTAATTTTCTTAATTACTGATGAATCAAATCTTATTAAGATTTTCTCTAAATCTCTTGAACTTCGAAAATCAATCCTATCTACGTCAAAAGATATGACGAATCTACATTTATTCATTTCACTCTTTTGTGATAGCTTCACTTATACTCTTCGTGTAATCAAATTGTTTATTCTATATTACTTGATGATGATAAAACTCTAATATTTAGCTCGTATGCATCATGAAAACATACTTATTGTCAGCCATGACCATCCTAATCAAATTTCGGGACGAAATTTATTTAACGGGTAGGTACTGTGACAACCCGGAAATTTTTGACCAAATTTAAACTTAATCTTTATATAATTTCGACACAATAAGCAAAGTTTGTAATGTTGAGTCTCGAAAATTTTGGAACTATGTTCATACATTCAATTACCCTTTTGACTATGCTCGACGATTCACGAACGAATATATAAATGGATATGAATATATATATTATATATATATATATATATTATAACTTGAAAATGTTAACAAAGTATTAAATGTATAATATTTTAGATTAAACGTATTTGTCTCAATATATGCTTAATATATTCATCTACGGAATTAGAAGATAATACCAACGATTGGATTAGCAGATATTTCAACAATTATAAATCCCGTAAGTATTGTGATAAGTCTTTGTTGAGAGGTCCACCTTGATTTAAGAAATCTTTCCTTTTTGACTGTATTTGATATATAAATAACTTGCAACGTGTATAGAAAAAGTATTTATATATATTGTATATATATATATATATATATATATATATATATTAAGGTTCAAAATTATTTTTGTAAACAATAGTAACACCCATATATTATTCCGTTTGATAAATAAATATTATATACAAATTTATATTTTTCTAAACGAAAATATATATTTTACAATGTGACAGTGCATAGAATTGAATTAGATATAAAACGTTTCGATATTATTAAATATATTTTAATAAACAACGAGGAGTTGATTTGTAGAAGCAAATAACCAAATTACTAAAATGTATAAGTTATACTTTGAGTAGTATAGTTTATTGATAATTTAAGATTATATTTTGACAAAGGTACGAATCAAGAAACGTAAAGTACAAGTTTTCTAAGCATACGAAAATACATTCGAGAAACCGGAACTGAGACATTATTCGAGCGTAAACGTACGAGTCATCGGACCAAAAATTAAAAGTCAACTATGCACGTGAATATAATATAATATATAATTAATTAATAAATATTATATATATTATATATATATTATAAAAATATGTCGACAAATAAAACAACAAAAAATTGTGAGCTGGATTTTGGGGCCATGCGATCGCATGAGAAATAGGCATAAAATCCATGCGATCGCATGGTAGTCAGGATTCAGAAACATTCTATAATTTGGCCAGTTTGCTCGACGTACACACACACATATCCTATATGTTACTCCCTCTGTTATATAATTATTTATATTATTATTATTATTATTATTATTATTATTATTATTATTATTATTATTATTAAGATTATTATTATTATTATTAATCTTATTATTATTATTATCAGTAGTATTAATATTATTATTATAAGTATTATACATAAAATACTATGACAAAGTACTGCTCAAATGATTTCAAACCAAGTTTTCAAATGAGTCAAAGCTAAGGAAAATATGGGTTATAGCTATGGAAGTTATGGGTAATGTTCATGGGTATTGTTCGCAAGTCAAACCTAGTGTTTATCGTCTCTGTTGCGTCTACGTACTTTTCTGCAATATTGAATCACAATATTGATACGTAAGCATTTATATCTTAATCTTTTATATATTAATAGTGTATCCATGTCTAGTGCTCGAGTATATATATTTATGCATGTTTGAATGCTAAATTTTGTCGTTAAATAGTTTATAATGAATCACGAATTGAATACATATATTACTGGTAAAAGGTATATGATATACATGTTTTTGCAAAGCTGGCAAAAAATCAATAACTTTTCATTTAGAAATCGCGTAATTTCGATGAACGAATTAAAAAATATGGTCAACTGAATTATAATTGACGTTAATTGGAATTGCTTTTGAATCTGCAATTAATATTTAAACAACTTTGTTTGTACGATTGATAAATTGGATTTTTGAATATTACCAACCGAGTAAATAAATCCTTATATAAGGCACGTCTCGTTTTGTTGAACTATTGTCAAAATTGACTTTTTGAAACGACTTTGGATAACTTTTGTATGTCAATCTCGAGCATTAGGATTGTGATACACTATGACCTGACCTAGCTTGATAGATATTTATTGACTAACATATGTTCTCTAGGTTGAGATCTACGGTTATTTGGTATTCCGAGTTTCGGTTACATTTCGATGAATGACTTTATGTGCTGCTAAGGTGAGTTTCATTTGCTCCCTTTTTAATTGCTTTTGCAATCTATATTTTTGGGCTGAGAATACATGCACTTTATTTTAAACGCAATGTATACAAGTACATACTAAATTCTACACCGAGTTTGAACTGAAAATCCCTTAACTTTGGTAACTAGTAACTGCCGGTTATAAGAACTGGTGGGCACGAGTAGTTATATATGGATCCATAAGGCTTGACATCCCCGTCTGTTCCAGGTATAGAAACCCTAGCCTGAACTATAAAACAGACGTATGCTATTTGAGGTTTAGTACACGTTGGATTGCGTGTATTGTACATGTTGGTTGCATGTATGTTAAAATAGGGGTACTTATTATAACGTTAAAGTTTAGTTACCAGGGTGCTCAATTTCGTAGAATATTTTGATAAACGTTTCTGGATGAAACAACTGAAATCTTGTGATCCACCTTTATATACAGATTATACGATACATTTAAACTCTGAACTCATCAACCTTTGTGTTGACACTTGTTAGCATGTTTATTCTCAGGTTCCCTAGAAGTCTTTCGATGTTTGCTTATATGTTATACAAGATATGTGCATGGAGTCATACATGCTTTATTCGAGAAAACATTGCATTCACAAATCATCACCATCTATCTTATTTTGACTGCATTGTCAACATAAGTATTATTGTAAACTATTATATTACGGTGATTGTCTATATGTAGAAATCATCAGATGTCGAAAACCTTTGATTTAAATATTCATTTATGGTGTGCCTTTTCAAAAGAATGCAATGTTTACAAAACGTATCATATAGAGGTCAAATACCTCGCAATGAAATCGATGAATGACGTGTTCGTCCAAGTGGATTTGGAGCGATCGTCATATAGACCAAACGTACGAGTGAGTTGTCAACCGCACGGTTGAGTGTTATCAAACGTGCATGTGATGGTATTACTCGTACGGTTGGCAGACCAGTTGTAAAGTGATTAAGTGTTGGTATTGGTGTTGTTGTCTTGTTGTCGGGTTGTTACCAAGACATGATTACTGACTATGTTATGTCTATTCTCAGGTGATAAGGATGAAGAGAAGGCTTTGTAAGATTAGAATTCTGAGTGCCTTCTGTTGCTGGTAATCGGTGAGTGGGATTATCTCCCGGTGTAGTATAGAGTAGCAAGTTGTGCTACTATATTTATGTTGTTGTTAGATGCCATGTCTAGTAGTTATGTTATACAGTTGATCACAATTAAAGTTTCCATGCTTCTAGTAGTATTAGTTGCTTGTAGTAGTAGTAGTAATAGTTGTTGATTGATTGTATGTACACAAGTTGTTGATGTAGTTGGAACCTTGATCTGTTAGGTTTAGCTCTGAGAGGTCAACCTAGTTGTGGTTGGGTCTAGTTGGCTACTGTTTGTTGAGTATAGTGCTGAACGACGCATCACTTGCATGTGGATGACTATACTGGGGATTCAATAGTAAAGACTATCGGTAGACTCTAGACTGATCAGCTAGTGGTCGTGTGCCCGTACAAGCCGCCGATCCTCTAGTTGGAGCATAGTTGCCAGTTATTGTTTATAGTATGTGGTTGTATAAAGTTGTTGATGTAGGAGTACAAGTTGGTACTGTATGCTAGACCTTTTGATAGTTCCATTCACTTAGTCTTGTGCTAACCCCTCACCTCCTCCCTTGCAGATTTTGGATCTTAGTGCTGGTAGGGACGGGAGTCGGGCTGGCAATATGTTTGACATAACGAACTCTGATGTTTTATCTTTTGAAAATATGTAACTAGTCATTTAACATAACACCGGTGGGTTGTAATTAAGTAATTAATTAATGATTTGTGCTAATCATGTTTGTAATTAACTAAGGGTATTTATGTAAATTCAGTCTTCCACTATGATTTTAAAAAAACAGGGTGTTACAGAATTCCTTAAGGCTTTCCCCCATTTAAAGTAGTTTAGATGCCGAAAATGATATTTTACTATTTTTATAGGTGAATTTTGCCCTATTAGATCTTAGGATGAGTAATATCTTCACATGTGAATTGTTGTGCACGTTTAAATACCACTATAATACTTGTTTTTATTTAATATTATATTTAGGTATATCGAGAATCATGTTGGGGCTATTTTCTCACCACTAGCTACAAAAAGTTGCTGCTTTTATAACGTCTTTGTATTATTGTTCGAGTATTTTTAGCCGCTTTTTTATTTCTCTAGATTCATAACCTTATTTTTGTTTTTGTTTCTAAATTTTATATTGAATGCGAATATATGAGAGTGTAGCTTCATTTTGATGAGTATTAGTGGCCGCAAAACACATATTTGCAGTCACTACATTCCCCACAAAATCGGGCAAAATTTTGTGGTGAATTTTTCAAAAAATTTTAAATTGCAGATTAGGCCAATTTACGCAAGATAACTAGAAAACGATGCTACGAGCAAGACTTTCTTAAAGCTTTTCCCCATTCGAAGCAGTTTAGATGCTGAAAATGACATTTTACTATTTTTAAAGGTGAATTTTGCACTTTTAGATCTTAGAATAAGTAATACCTTCACATGTGAATTGTTGTGTATGTTTAAATAACACTATACAGAAGAGTATATAGGGTACATAAAGTGTGGGAAGCATTGTGTAATTAAACAGAGGTCAGAGACTGTCCAGGCCATGGTGCGCTCAGCCCACACTTAAGGTTGCGCGTGGCGCACTGCTGCTGTTGGCAGATTCCTTCTTTTTAAATTAAAGTTAAATGAGGGGCATTCTTGTCATTTCACATAAGGCCGGGTTTAGGTCATTATTGGCCAGTTTTGTGGTGGTTGAAACACATTCAACACAACCACCAACATCATCTTCTCTCCCATTCAATTTTAGAGGGAGAAACCCATTAAGAGAGAGGGAGCTCAAATCAAGGAGAAAGAAGTTGATTTCGGGCAAAAGCGCGTGTATTAAAGTTGTTCATCTAACCACTAGCTACATTTTGGTTGTGGTGGTAAGCTCTAATCTTGATTTCCTTATTTTAATTTGTTTAAGGATTAGGGTTTTGGGTTAGTGTTGAACATAAAACCCATTATTGGTGATTTTGAGGGTTCTTGGGTAAGATTGAGTCATGAGGACTCAATAATAACTAACCTAGGGTTTCAAAGTGTTAATTGGTGTTTATGAGTCTTAATTGGTTAGTTAATTACTAGCACACCTAGATATTAAGTAAATGGGTGTTAGTTGGGTTAGTGGATGACCCGAAATGGGTGTGTTGACTTTAATATGGTCAAATGGGTAATGATTGACCTAATTGGGAAAGATGAGTATGAAATACCCCAATTTTGTGTTAGTTAGTGTTGTTAGACCCTAGTCACTAGCTTTTAGTAATTTATGATGGTCTTGACCTTAAATGGACGGTTTTGGTGTAAATGGGTCATTTAATGCATTTGGGTCATTAAATGCTCAAAGGTTAAGTATTGGTGGTTAGTTCCACAAGTTTGTATGTTGATGTGGGTACTTAATGTATTAGGTACTTCGCTTGAAGCTTGCGAATTATAATCATCACCTTGGCGTTAAGGTGAGTGGAATAATTATGCATGTATGTATATAGTGTATTTATTTGTATGCTATGGCATGAACCACTGAGCCGGTAGTGCCATAGTACGTGCGAGTGTCCTATGATATGAACCACGGAGCCGGTAGCATCATGGTACGTGTGTTGTAGTGTGAACCACGGAGCCAGTAGCACTATAGCACAAGTCGTTAAAGTGTGAACCACGGAGCCGGTAACACCAAAGTGTGAACCACGGAGCTGCTAGCACTATAAAATAGTATGACTCAAATGCATAGTGACGTGAACCATATAGCTGGTAGCGTCATAGTGCTACGTATGGTGTGAACCACGGAGCTGGTAGCACCATGACGCGAGTATGGTTAACCATATAGTTTGTGTATGAGTTGTTGTATAGCATAATATATTATTTTGGTGAGTATGCTATTGGTTATGCTAGTTGCGGTATTTGGAGGTGATTAGCTTATACTTGGAGTTTGTATGCTAATTGTTATTGCTAGCGATTATACGGTGTGTGTAAGTGTATGCAAGTAGGTATATTATATATGTATGTGTATAATTATTGCATTCACTAAGCGTTTTGCTTACCCTCTAGTTGTTTACCTTTTTATAGGATCTGGCGTGGACAAGGGAAAGGGTATTCCTTTGGACTAGTGATCCCGCTTTGTTATGATAGGAGAAGCTTTTGGGAGTATAGCTTTTTGAAGTTTGACCAAGATTTGGGTAGTTTAACCCCCAAACATCATGCATTAGTGTCGTTTGGAATTTAAACTAATTTGGTCGAAACTTATATTTTGTACGAAACTCGTAATTCGGGACGATGTGGGTCCGGTGTCGTAAAACTTTTTTTATTATTGAAACGTGTTAGTTTTACTTATTATAATGTGTTGTGAAAAGCGTTTCGTCTATAAGTGTCGGGAAGTGGGAGATCTTTAAGCAAAAATTGGAAAATCCGGACAGAGGCTGTCAGGCCTTGTGCGAGCCGCGCACCCCACTGTTGTCAATTTTTTTTCTGTTTACGGTTGGATAACGGGTTGGGTCGTTACAAGTGGTATCAGAGCATGGTCTAAGGGATTTAGGCAACTTGAGATAGGTGCCTAGACTTAGACTTTATTGTGTATGCGATTTATGCCGGACTTGTAGGAGACGGGTCGGACCGGGATTGGTTAGTGCCTAGGTTTATGTGATCTAACCTTGCGCTAATTGTTTTATGTTGGACGGGTCGGACCGGGATTGGTTAGTGCCTAGGTTTATGTGATCTAACCTTGCGCTAATTGTTTTGTGTTGTGTTTGCAATCATCAAGTGAGATAGACGTTGTACTAGCAAGTTAATGTGACGTGCTCGCGTAACAATGATTAGCTACCATTGTTACGAGTTTAAATGTTGTCAAACAAGCGATGTACGATGATTGTTGAGCAAGATGGGGCGGTGAGGTGTATATGTATATGTGTCATATCTTTTCGTTCGTTTTTTAACCTATTCCGTTTTATAGAATGAAGATGAGAAATGGACACGACACCAATGACGGAGGTACGAGTGAGGACGCCGAGTTCACGGCCAAGGTTGAGGCCATTTTGAAAAGACATCACACGGCCTTTCTCGATGACGTTAGGAAGATGTTCTTAGATTCGATTGACGAGCAAGTAGTCAATCTAGTCAAGGAACATGTGAAGGTTGTCCTTCACGAAGATAATGTTGGAAGGCGAGACTTCTACTATAAGAACTTCAAGTATTCTCAACCTCCCACCTTTGAAGGTGAACGGGACCTACTTAAGAGTGCCCGTTGGATCTCCGATATGGAGGGGACTTTCCGTACTTATGAATGCCCTCTCGATAAGAAGACAAGGTACGTGAGTAATATGTTGAGGGGTGATGCTAAGTTGTGGTGGGACGCAAAAATTCAACTTTATGGTGAAGAACAATGTATGGAATTCACGTGGGATGAATTCAAGGGGGAATTTTTTAAAGAGTACCGAACTTTGACCGATCTTTCAAGGCTTAAAGACAAGTTGCGTACTTTGAGGCAAGGGTCGATGGACTTGAACACTCTTAAGTCCACTTTCTTGGCAAAGACCCAATTTTGCCCGGAGTATGTCGGTAATGATCACATGTTGAAGGAAGATTTATATCGAACCTTGAATGACAACTATCAAGAAAAGATTAGTGTAACCGCGGTGAAAACTTTTGATGAGTTGTTCGATATGGCCAAGGGTTTTGAGGCGCTTGTTTTGAGAAAGAGTGGCTTTACTTTTGGTAAAAGGAAGTTTGAAGCTACTAGTCATTCCAACAAGAAAAGTAGGGGTGCGAGTGAGAGTGTTGGTAGTGTGAAGAAGGGTGTGTCCGGGGGTTTTGGACCCAAATGTTATAATTGTAGATGACAAGGACACATGGCTCGTGATTGTACAAATGCATCTTCAACACCAAAGCTCACTTGCTACAATTGTCAAATGGAAGGGCACCGAAGGACGAATGTCCCGAGTTGGGGGTGATCATGTTAAGAAGTTGGAGAAAGCGGCGGGTACGGCTCGGGGGCAAAATTATTTAATGACCAATGATGAGGCCAAGCAATCCAATGAAGTTGTCTCAGGTACTTTCATGGTTAACTCTAATCCGGCAAGGATATTATTTGATAACGGTGCTAATTTGTCATTTGTGTCACGACTCGGAAAATTTCGACTAATTTTGAACCAAACTCATGATACGATTTCATAATTCTGACATGAGAAGTAAAGTCCGTTATGTTGCGTCTCAAAAAAATTTTGAACTATTTTCATATATCCATTTGACCTTCGACTGTTCTCGACGATTCACGAACAACTATTTGTAATTGGATACATATATATATATATATATATATATAATAATTTAAAATATAATTAAAAAATAATGTACGAGTTATTTGTTGGAAATAAATATGTAAAATAATATTCGATGTAAAGAGAAATATTATTTTATTATATATATAAATGTTATTTTTAAATGTATAAGATTATATTTTAAATTTAATTGTTTAAATATATATATTTAATATATTTAATTACATAATAAAGCTTGTTATTAAAAATGTAATTATATATATACATATAATACATTGAAAATATATGATTTTGAGCTTAAAAAGTAAACGGTTGTAATACTCGGTTGGCATTTCGTTAGGGTTCATATAGATCTATTACATATTTATGAAAAATTAAAATGAAAGTTGGATTGTAAATGGATTACGAAGTTTATAGGTTTGATAAAAATATTTTTACCTTTTTAGTTTAAATTTTAGTACTCCGTACATGTTAAATGGAACAGAAAATAAATAATTATCGAACCTTTTTGATCACGTTTTAAACAGTAAATGATTAAAATAATTAAATGAACTTAATTTAAAATTTTAGGATTTTTAGGAACACTTTTATACGTTAACTGTTTAGCAATGGACACGATAGTACTGTCCGTGAAAAGCGTCGGTAGAATCAATCCAAATATCTGATGACTAACTATTCTAAATTGAATTCATATATCTGCACATTTATTATTATTAATAATATTATATTATATTTAGATTCTTCAATCCGTGAATGTAACAGAGAACTACTGTACTTAATTGATACTTTGGGATATTATTGTTTTCCTTTTTATCACGGACTATCTATCTATAGAAATCCATTGTATATAGAATATACATTACACAGACAACTTAACATCATCTCTTTTTCTTCTATTTTTGCTCACCATAACCATTCCCATAAAAACTCCCATCCCTCTTTCTCTGGTAACCAGGAAATCACATCTTAAACCCACATCTCCTTCTCTATTGTTGCTACGTCAACCATCATCAAAGCTTGATCAACATGGATAAACATAACCCACATATATTTTTCCTACCATCTAATACTTATTTACTACTCTTTATCCTCGCCATCTTAAACTACTTTGTGTTTTCATTCTTGTTTCTTCGATCACCTACAAAACACCATAATCCTTTTTAATCTCCTATAATACACGACACAACTCCGGTTACTTCATCAACTCCGGCAAAGGTATAAATGTTAATAATGAGATCAACCCTTTCACTTTTTCTTCTACTTGAATCACCATCCTCTTCATCCACTACAACCATGAATCAAACAACCGCCACTTCCTTCATCTCACCTGACCACCACCACTTAACCATCTTTGTTGTTACTCTTTATTGTTTCTATTAGAACAAACCAACACCGCATAATCACCACCATAACTACAACTCGATTACCATCACCATTTTATATCAAAACCCAAACCATGTGTGACGACCCGGAAATTTCCGACCAAATTTAAACTTAATCTTTATATGATTTCGACACGATAAGCAAAGTCTGTAAGGTTGAGTCTCAAAAATTTTGAACTATGAATTCATTTGACCTTCGACTATTCCCGATGATTCACGAACCACTATCTGTAAATAAATACATATATATTTAAATATATATATATATAAATTTGAAATAGAAACTTATATGATTTAATTCATTTGTATAAATAAAATAATATATGATTTTACTATATATATATATATATATATATATATATATATATATATATATATATATATATGTATATATATATATATATATATATATATATATGATTTAGAAATTATTTCATAAATGCTCGTAGCGCTCGTTTGTCATTTTGATAGTTATTAATCAAGTTAGAAACGAACTTATATGATTTTAAAATAAACGGTGATCCGAAAATGGGTTTTATAAATTATAGACTTAGTAAAAATGTATTTAGGAGCTATTTGTTAAATTTTAAAACTTTTTATATTTTACTTAGGGTTGGGAGTGAATAATTAATGAAATTTTTATTTCATAATTAATGAGCAAATTTTATACCATAATGACCAAAATAAATATAAATAATTACTGTGAAAATATAGGATTTTTCTGAACACTTTTATTCGCCACTGAGTTACACAACAGAGTACGATATACCAGTCCGGGTGAAACTGTCAACATATATTGACAATTGAGATGGCTGCTTTACTGTACCACTTTCATTTCATTCACTGAACTACTAGAATTATTGGTATGTGATTATTATATTATTATTATTATAATCATATATCTATTTTTTTTACTTATATAAACCTACACTTACACTGCAAATTCTCGAGCACCAAATACCTTTGTCATCTCCAACAAACCCACTTCTTGCTTCTCCTTCTCCTTCTCCTTCACCCTCACTTCTACCACCGTGGGCACCATGAGCCGCCACTTCCTTAAACCTCCACGGCACACCCATCATCCATCACCGTCTTCTCCGGCAACCATCACCAGCACTTCACCACGATGAATCAACACCAATCAACCTTGAACCATCTACTATGCTCATTTGTTTTGCTATCCAGAAGCCATCACTTGCTACACCACGATCAACTAAATTAACCATCTTCAAAACCAATACCTTCGATCAACCTATATACTACTACTTAGTTATTCAAAACCCACACAAACAGACCCTAACCCAAACAGCTCCTAGCTAGTGCTTGTTCTTCCTATTTCTGTTTCTTTATCATAAACCAACACCACAGCCTGCAACCTGCAACTGCATCTGTTTTCTTTATTTGTTTCTGTCAGCCGAAAGGAGTGCAGTCTGTAGCAGCAGCAGCTATTATTACTTCAAGTTCTAAAATAGTGAACGAACGATGATGATGTAGTGGTGATATGAAGATGACGATGAACAGTAAAATAATTCATGGGATCATGACAATACATACACTTGTTTCTTGCTTCCTACAGTTCGAACACCACCCATGTAACCACCACAAACCCACTTTTACTTCTACTTTTTGTCGACCAAACATCTTTCGTTAAACTGCTACAGTTACTACTATGTCTGCTTTTGTGTCCTGTTACAACAAAGAAGATGATGATGGTATGACGATGATGAAGATGATATTGATGATGATGGTGATGAAAAGATAATGATGAATATGTTGATGATGATCATCGTAATATCAAGTTATGAATAGATGATGATGATATACCAATGATGTTACGATGATGATAATGGGTATGATGATGATGATAGCGAGTGTATGTTGTTATGATAAATGATGATGAAGGAAGATCAATGGAACTGATTGATACAGCTTTATGTGAAACGAGTAATCAATTGCATGATGAAGAGGATACTATGATATTAATAATTGATACCTGCGATATTTTTTTCTCTTCTCCGGTTGTTTGTCGCGGCTGTAGAAGGAAAATAAAACCGAAACCCTTTTTCAATCGATACTTAGGCTGTGTTTTGGCCATTGTAATTGGGTCACTTGAACTGTTATCGGATTGGGTTGCGAGTGGTCCCTGTTTCATTTTCCAGTTGGGTCATGTATTTACTCTGTTGGGCCGAGTAATTAAATCAATTGCTACTTGGGCCGAGAGAAGGGTTAAATAGTATTAGGCTGGGATTATAATCAGAAAAGCTGGGGTATAGGAGTGGAGTGGGGTGTTTTCAGATTAATGTGAGGTAGTGGGTTCGAGTCTCGTCTGGGGCAGTTCTTTTTAGAAAAAGCTTGGAGAGGGTATACACTTTTATCTTATTTCTATCATTATTATTATTAGTTATTATTATGTTTATTATTATTATTATTATTATTATTATTATTATTATTATTATTATTATTATTATTATTATTAGTATTAGTATTATAATTATTATTATAAGTATCATAATTATATTTATTATTATTATCATAAAAATAAGTATTATATCTATTATTATTATTATTATTATGTGTATTACTTATGATATTATTATTAATTTTAAAACTTTAATATTATTATTATGATGAGAAGGTTTATTATTATTATCATTATGAAAATAATACAAATTATTATTATTTTCATAAATACTAGTATTAGTATCTTTTTGTAAATAATAAAATTGTTAATATTAACATAAGCATTATTATTTATATTATCATGAGTAATATTATTATGTAATTACTAAAATCATTATCATAACAATCATTAACCGTAAAATTTATATTATTATCATTATTATCATTAATATTATCACTAATAGAATTATTAACATTATTACCTTTATTAATAAAATTTAGTATTATAATTATTATTATTATTTTTACCATATTTAATATAATTTTAGTATTGTCATAATTACTATTTTTAACAAACAAATGATATATATATATATATATATATATATATATATATATATATATATATATATATATAGGGGGCAGGATCAATGGGGAAGTAACCAATCGGGGGAAGCGGGGTGAAGCAAATTTTTTTTTCTTTTTTCGTTTTTTTGGAATTTCTTTCCTGCATCAAGATCACACGAAAATATGAACATTTAGAAGAGACACTTTGTGATGAATGTTATTATTTAGGCGGGAAAACGATCGAAAAAAATAACATTCAAGATAATATTGTTCGTGAAGAATATGAACGTTTTTTTTTCATGTTTTGTGAAGTAAAAGTTAGCCCGATTTAGAGTTTAGGGATTAGGGTTTAGGGTTTAGGGTTTGGTGTTTTGGGTTTATTCCATAAACCCAAAACACCAAACCCTAAACCCTAAACCCTAAACTCTAAACCGTTCGTGTTAAAAACTCAATCTAAATCCTAAATCTAAACCTTAAACCCTAAATCTAAACCCTGATATCTAAACCCTATAAACCCTAATATCTAAACCCTAATATCTAAACCCCAATAGCTAAAACCTCAATATACGCTCGAAAAACACGATAATTGTTATATATTACTTTTTTGAGCATTTTTCCGCCAAAATAAAAACATTTATCACAAAATGTCTCTACTAAATGTTCATATTTTCATCTCATCTATAATGTTCGTGAACAAAGTTTTTTCAAAAAACGAAGAATAAAAAAGTTGTTGCTTCCCCCCGCTTCCCCCCGATTGGTTACTTCCCTCTTGATACTACCACTATATATATATATATATATATATATATATATATATATATATATATATATATATATATATATATATATATATATATATATATATATATATATATATATATATATATATATATATGTATATATATATATATGTATATATATATATATGTATATATATATATATGTATATATATATATATGTATATATATATATATATGTATATATATATATATATGTATATATATATATATATATATATATGTATATATATATGTATATATATATATATATATATATATATGTTTTATATATTCATAAAAATATTAACTTTGTTGTGCCATATATATATATTAAGTGTATATATATATATATATACACTTAATATATATATGGCACAACAAAGTTAATATTTTTATGAATATATAAAACATATATATAAAATAAATATGATATAACTAATAAATTTATATATATGTATATATATATATATATATATATATATATATATATATATATATATATATATATATATATATATATATATATGAATGATATAGGTTCGTGAATCTGAGGCCAACCCTGTACTTGTTCAGTGCCGTCATATGCATAATTGCTACGAAATACAGTATTGTGAGTTTCATTACTCCCTTTTTATATATATTTTTGGGACTGAGAATACATGCGTCGATTTTACTAATGTTTTACAAAATAGACACAAGTGATCAAAAACTACATTCTATGGCTGGATTATAAATATTGAATATCACCCCTTTTTAGCTTGGTAACCTAATAATTAGGAAACGGGTATGGCCCCTAATTGACACGAATCCTAAAGATAGATCTATGGACCTCGACAAGTCCCATCCGGGGTACGGATGCTTTAGTACTTCGAGATTATTATTATTATACAGACGAGAGGTTCTGTTTGGGAATATTCTATGCATTAAAGTTAAGTCGGTTATCAAGCGTTCATCATATGAATAAGTTTTAATTCACGGGTTACGCGTGTTATTTTGTACACGGGTTACGTGTACAATTAAATATATGAAATCTTGTAGTCTATTAAAATGATAAAAATGAATGATTATGATAAACTAATGAACTTACCAACCTTTTGGTTGACACTTGAAAGCATGTTTATTCTCAGGTATGAAAGAAATCTTCCGCTGTGGATTTGCTTATTTTAGAGATATTACTTGGAGTCATTCATGACATATTTCAAAAGACGTTGCATTCGGGTCGTTGAGTTCATCAAGATTATTATTAAGTCAATTATAGTTGGATATATTATGAAATGGTATGCATGCTGTCAACTTTCAATGTAATGAAAGTTTGTCTTTTAAAACGAATGCAATGTTTGTAAAATGTAACATATAGAAGCCAAATACCTCGCAATGTAATCATATGTTATTGTATTCATTCTTATGGATTAGGACGGGTTGTCTCACCATGTTGTCGATCAACCCAATATATCACCACCTTCATCCTAATTAAAAATCACCTCTTCTTATACAACCATCCCTTGTTGCTGCTGTAAAACCGTCACTATAGACCACCATGATTGACAGATTGTTACTATCACTGCTGTTTTGGTTTTCTGTTTCAGATCGTCACCAAGAACCACTGTAATAACATCAAGCCTGCATCCTTTTATTACTTCTGTTTTTCTGTTCGAGTTAAAACAAGCAAAACCTGCATAATTGCAGCCTCATAACCTGTGACTATTAAACCTGCATACCTGCTCGTCACTACAGTTAAAAGAAAACCAAACAACGCACAAAACCTACTACTTTCGAATCCCACTGCTGCTATTACTTATGTTTTTCTGTTTCCACCACAAACAACACCATCGGGACTCATCTCCAACAAATATTCGATTCCCTTCTGTTTTCTAACCGAGAACCTCAACAAACCAAAAACACCCACCATTGAATCTTGCTACTTGTTCTCTTCTATTTCTATTACTGCAGCTATATGGATGCTTATGTTTGCGGTTACAGTCGACCACGACCACCATATTTTTTTTTGGTTTCCTTCCTGGTGAAACCCTCACCATCATGAACCCATTAAACTCCATAACTACCCTCGTGTAATCACCACCACTAACACCATCACCGTGAGCCACCGCTGCTGCATTATGTTTCTTTTCTATTCCACCGTAGCAAATTTCTCTCTCTCCTCTTCTCATGCGAATATCATCATAACCCACACCACAAAACTGCCACAAGTTACCATCACTAAACACCATCACCTTCTTCACCAAACCAACACCCTTCTTCGTTATTTTTGTTTCTTTTCTGATCACCTTTGCAAACTATTGCGAAACCCACAAACAATCACCATGTCCAACGAAACCCACTTCTGTATCTCAAACGAAAACTTACAATTGTCACTGTACTTCTTCTGTTCGACTGCTATATATAACTTTTTTCTGTCGAGCCTCAAATGAAGAAAAAACCTGCAATTGTTACTGTTTTGCTGCAGCTTGTTTCCCTTGTTCCTTTCGTGTATATGATATCTAGGAATGATGATAATTATGATTTGATGAGGATGGAAACATGACAGGCTCCCATGCCCCTATAAATAGCGACTAGGATGATGTAGGGTATCATATTAATAATGATAGGTGATAGAGAATGGAGCTTATTGATTAAGTGGTGTTAGTGGGAGAATTGTGGGGTATGTTTGTGGAAAGAATCCTAAGATCAATTTAGTTGAGGAACCGATTTGGTTCTATCTGTTATTTTTTTTGGGACAATATCACCATCAGTTAAAAATGTGATACAATTTGAGCCGTTATTTTCATTTTGTGTTGGGCTACAAGTTTCTTTTGGGCCGTGTACACACTTTTGGGCCGAGATTCACATATTCTCAGATGGGCCGAGATTTTTCTATCTTCATGTTGGGCCGATAAGTTTCCTTGTTGAACTGTCCAGTTGGGCTTTTAAATTACAGTTGGGCCTTATGTTCCTGTTGGGCCGTGATCCATGTAGACTGTACGAAAATTCTGCCTCATCTGTTTCTATCGACCCATAAACAAAAATCAAAACTCTTCCTTAATTTATGATGTCATAAGATGATGATGATACAATAATGATTAAGTCGATGATAATGTTATGATTAAGGTGATGCTTGATCATGATATATTTATGACTTTTGTGATCGTGATTATTAGACGCTTAATGACGATGATGAAAAGTATGATGTTGTTATGGTTTTGATAATGAAATTTCATGGTGATGAAGTATTGATTATGATTATGATGAGTATGAAAATGAAAATGACGTGATTCGGTTGATAATCGAGATGGTATAAATCTTACTTCTATTATTATTATCATTATCGTTAGAATTACTATTATTATTAAAACTATATTTTTTTTATTAAAAATAACATTATTTATAAAAATTATCATTTATTATTATTATTAGAATTGACATAATTGTTATCATTATTATTATTATCATTTTTATTGTTAATATTATTTTTATAAAAATTATTATTAGTATTACTATTATTATTATTATTATTACAGTTATTATTATCATTAAACATGATTTTATTATTATATTTAATATTATTATTATTATTATTATTATTATTATTATTATTATTATTATTATTATTATTATTATTATCATTATTTTTATTACTAGTATTATCATTATTATAAGTATCATTATTTTTAATATATTATTATTATCATTATTGTTATTACAATAAAACTTAATCGTATAAAACATACTTAATAAAACTATATTATAATTATTTATTTAAGGTATACAAAATAAAGGTAATTAATAAGGTTATTAATGAAACACATAATTTAAGATAACATTTATATCATTAATATATATATATATATATATATATATATATATATATATATATATATATATATATATATATATATATATATATATATATATATATATATATATATATATATATTATTCGATTACAATTATATGTGTTAATAGGTAAATAAATGATATAGGTTCGTGAATCCGAGGCCAACCCTGCATTGTTCAGTTCCGTCGTATGAATATTTTTACTACAAAATATCGTATTGTGAGTTTCATTTGCTCCCTTTTTAAATGCTTTTGCAATATATATTTTTGGGACTGAGAATACATGCGCTTTTATAAATGTTTGATGAAATAGACACAAGTAATCGAAAACTACATTATATGGTTGGATTATCGAAATCGAATATCGCCCTTCATGTCTGGTAACCTAAGAATTAGGGAAATGGCCCCTAATTGACGCAAATCCTAAAGATAGATCTATTGGGCCTAACAACCCCCATTCATGTCTATAGATGGCTTTAGTACTTTGAGATTTGTATTATACAGACATCGATGTCTGTGGGGATATTCTATGCATTATGGTTAATGTCGGTTACCAGGTGTTCAATCCATATGAATGATTTTTATGCAGATGGCTATATGCATGCATGATGTTTATGAGAAATGGAAATATGAAATCTTGTGGTCTATTAAAATTATGGAAATGATTAATTACGATGAACCTATGAACTCACCAACCTTTTGGTTGACACTTTAAAGCATGATTATTCTCAGGTATGAAAGAAATCTTCCGATGTGCATTTGCTCATTTTAAGGATATCACATGGAGTCATTCATGGCATATTTAGGACAGTACCTCGCAATGGGACCAAATGTTGATGACTTCGTCCAGATGGATTAGGACGGGTTTCTACAGGTGGTATTAGAGTGGTGGTCTTAGCGAACCAGGTCTTGCATTAGTGAGTCTGGACTTCGACCTAGTGGTTGTTAGGATACATTAATGAGTCTAGACTTGGACCTGGTCTGCATGTCAAAAGTTTTGCATATCATTCCTTGTTAAAAAATATCTACTTATCATTTTCAGTCTCGACGTGTCTTATTGCAATTATTGCATAGATGGTGTACAGACGAATTCATATTCCATCACATTACACCTTGTCTGACACGTTTCCTTAATTCCCTCCGTAATCTACGGGATCTTCTGTACTATATATAGGTATTAGGTATTCTATGTAATTAGAATATCATCCAATATTCGAAAATCATTTCTTATCAAAAATCTTTTATCTAACCACACAAGTTGGATCCCTCAACCAGTTCGGATCTCACGAATTCCGATAGCTATTCTGATAGCTACTCCGACAGCTATTCTGATGTGGATTTTCACTCGAGCTCCGAAAGCAGTGTAACCGGAATGGATCAACCAATTAGCCATCACCTATTTTAGATGAAATGGAGATAAGTTCGTAGTCGACTTAACCAATGGAGACAAGAAGAAGGCGATCCTTTCCACCCACCAACCTGCACACTTGGCGAAGAACCTGAATCACTTACCGGCGAACCTATTCGAAACACCATTTTCAGCCTCATTTCCATGGTAGCCCGTCACGATTATATTCTATCTACAATTCTAAACCTTATTCATCCGCTCGTCCCAACCGAAAATCATCCCGGTGTGATAGAAGAAGTCAACGAATTTCGCGCTCGAGTAATTAATTTGGAAAATATGGTGCAAAACCTACCAGCTTCAGCAACATCACCGGCATCAACAGTAGCACCAACATCCACACCAGTACCACGAACAACACAAGCCTCAACATCACACGCCTCAACCTCACAATCTGTATCTCGAGCATAATCATCGTTCTACATGAAGTTTTACATCATTATCTTCGTTCTTCGTGGCGATTATTAATCTCTAATGTTTTAGAGATTATGTATTCTAGTTCTAACGGTAAATCAAAAGAGTTTAATATTATATTAACTTATTAAATCCATGATTTCATTTGAAGGAAATATATATGTAAGTATATTTTCATAAAGATCGTAATTAAAAATTCTCTTGTACAAACTGTTAATGATGAAAATATTTTAACGGGTAGGTAATACCCGAGGAATATTTAGATTTCACATTAATAAGTTACACTGTACATTCTTCAATTCAGATTCAGCAGTCATTAACAATACTACTCAAATCCACATATATACGTATTCGTTCACCAAAGAACAACTATTTTCATTCAAATTCAATTTCATATTCGGATTTTGACCGATCAGAATTCAAGTCAAGATTTGATAAGTGGCATAATGAAGAAAATAATGGACAAAATAAAATTGATTAGTAACCAATTAATTAACAACGTAAAATTTTAAATCTATACTAACCAAATCCTAGCTAACTGTTCCTATACCCGTTATGACCATTTTCTTATTACATTTTATTTATCGTCATTTTAATTATCGCAATTTATTTATCGCAATTTTAATACTTGCAATTTTATTTATCGTCATTTAAATACTGTCATAATATACTAGTATTGGTTAATCCCGAGACAATATAATATAACCTTGATTAACTAGATTATATATTGAACTATTGAACTATTGAACTATTGGACTACTAACATTGGACTACTAACCTTGAACAATTAAAAAGTATTAAAAGAGTAGGAAATATTAATTACAACATATTTGGACTTAAAATATTGTTAATAAATTACATATACTACAGTTAAATATTTCCTCAAGTTGCCACTTGATTTCATCCTAAACATTCTATGTATCTTGACGATTACTTTGAAATTCTTGAAACACCACGGATTGATAACCAACGATTCAATTATGATAACATTGAATGCTGATGATGCAGCAAAACTGTAGATGGTCTTAATGGCCAAAAGTTTGAGGATAAAGAATGGAGTGTTTGGAACACTCAATAGAAATTTTGGTATTGAAAAACGGATTGAGCAAATCATGAAGGAGACCAAGGACAAATACAAGGACCAAACCCTATATTCAAAGAATCCAGGTAATTGATGTTATGCGAGGTGTATATAAAATAGCTTTATTTTTACAACTAAATACTATTAAATATGATACAATTTTACACAAGATATTTATTTATTTATAGAATGGATATACTTAAACCTTGCTACAACACTTATAGGCAGGGTACCTAATCGTACAGTAGTGTAGTTTTTAGTAAGTCCGGTTCGTTCCACAGGGAATCTTTTAAACAAAGCTTAACGCTATATTAGTTTTAATTTATAAAAAATACAAATATATATATATAAGTAATATTATTATTATAAAGGGGGGTTTTTACCGTTTAATGACCGGTTTGTCGATTTTAAAACTTTAGTCGCAGTTAAAACCTAATGTAAAATAATAAATAAATAAAAGACTAAATTTAAAAGCGTAAAGTAAATAACGATAATGAAATTGCGATTAATAAAATTGCGATAAAATAAAATTGCGATAATTAAAAAGTATGATAATTAAAAGTGCAATTAAATACAATAACAATAAATAAAAGTGTGATAATTAAAAGTGCAATTAAATATAAAATAAAAGAATTATGCTTATTTAAACTTTCGTAATCATGATGTTTGACGCGTTGATTTTAGTTTTATGCCCATGGGTTAATTGTCCTTTGTCCTGGATTATTTAATATGTCCGTCTGGTTTTTGTCCATAACAGTCCATCAGTCATAAATATAAAGTGCGAGTATCCTCGTCAAATTATCCTTATATCCGAAGTCAAATATTCTAACTAATTGGGGACTTAAACTGTAACAAGGTTTTAATACTTTGTTATCAATTATGCCAAGTGTCCTTGTACATAATTTCACCCCTGTTTTAATAATTCCATAGACTATTAATAAATTCCCGCGTCTGGTTAAATGAACGATTATTCGTACATATAAATATCCCGCCCATCGTGTCCGATTGAGTGTATATGGTTATTTATAGGGATGTCCAATTGTAAATCTTTATATTAAAATTAACAAACTATCATTTAGTTAAACAAATATAAAGCCCATTAATAGCCCATAGTGTAATTTCCACAAGTGTCGTTCTTTTGTCCAAACCCCAATTATGGTACAAAGCCCAATTACCCAATTTTAGTAATTAGCCCAACATCATGATTACTTCGTTTTAAATAAGCATAATAATAATTTAGCTACGAGACATTAATGTAAAAAGGTTGAACATAACTTAAAATGATTAAAAATAGCGTAGCGTTACACGGACAGAATTTCGACTTACACCCTTACAACATTCGCTAACATACCCTTATTATTAGGATTAAAATTAAAATTAAAATTAAAATATAAATATATATATATAAGTTTACGTATGATGAAAAGGAAAAGATGTGTAAAAAATTCGGCCGAATGCTCGGCCTTTTAAAGGTGGATTTCTGACTTTTTGGGCTCCGCGAGTGCGGCCATTTTGTTCTTCAGAGCTCTGCGAGTGCAGAGCTGTGGATTCCAGCTCACACAAGCTTGGCTCCTTGCTTGCCGACGGATTTATAATATAATATAATATATATATTAATTTTAAGAATTAATTATATATTATATTATATTCATGTGCATAGTTGACTTGTAATTTTTAGTCCGTTGCGTTGAGTGTTGAGAGTTGACTCTGGTCCCGGTTCCGGATTTTCGAACGTCCTTTCGTATAATTTAATATCTTGTACTTTGCGTTTCGCGTCTTGTACTCTTGTAATTTTGAGACGTTTCTTATCAATAATTGGAACCTCTTTGATTGTACTTTGTACTTTTTAGCTTTTTGGTCGTTTGCGTCTTCAATTCGTCGAATCTGTCTTTTGTCTTCACCTTTTATTATTTAAACGAAAATCATTTGTAAATAGAACAATTGCAACTAAAAGCTTGTCTTTCTTGAGGGATAATGCTATGAAATATATGTTCGTTTTTAGCATTATCAAATATTCCCACACTTGAGCGTTGCTTGTCCTCAAGCAATATAGTCTTGAAATATACTAGAATCACTTCTTTATTCTTCACACTTTGTACATCAGTGATTTCTTTACAGCGGTATAAACAATGGTAGTAACGATGTGGTTTACAGTCCCACATGACTATAAAAATTTAGATCCATTAAGGAAATTGGATCTTTATGAAAACATTTGATCTTTTGAAAATTAAATCTAGCTTTTACCCTAGATAAGTTTTCCGGAATAACCCTTCACCGGTGTTTGCAAATTCTTTTTGTGGGTTTGGTGTGTTTCAGATTTGAAAATTTTAGCTCAAAACTTGCGGTTTTGTGTCACCCACTTGTTAACCTTGTATTGGGAAAGCAACACGTCCAGTATACTTACTCCGTATATTACCTTTCGGTAAACTACCGTCCGGTTGTAAAGGAAAGCGTTGAACAAGCAACTGTTAAGGCAATGTCCCCTAACATTCTTTTAATTGTGGTCTATAACGTGTCGGACGCAATTACTATCCTTTGTAGGAGCAATAGTAAACCTCACCCTTATAATTTTTCGTTCTGGCACAAGGTCCTGTCTTTGACCATGCTATGCAACCACCGTTCTTACTGTTGACACCCGAATTGGTTCAGGTGACCTAATGAATTCCAGGTGAATTCCTAGGATTTTACATTCAATGGTAATGAACGCATTGAAAATGGGTTTTCAGAAAACAAATCGGTTTTAATTTGATCAAATATTTTCTCGTTCAAGCTCGAGTTTAGATATCATCGAATTCCATGAGTTTGTAATTCTCAATCTTTAAAGTCAATCTCAAGGATTGAGTAATATCAGGCTTAAAAGCTGATTTCTAATCTTTAAGGAGATTATCCTTTCTGGGGGTCTGATTCATTAGTCTTATCTAGCTAATTTGAATGGCGTCCTCCCCATTTTACAAGACAGATCCTCTCATGGTTAGGATAAGTCTGACCACATGGTGACCCTATTTGATGCTGAGGTCCGTGGATTTCCTGCTGATTTTAGAGATGACTTTTCTAGATTTTTCGTCAACCTACAGCTGGTCTGGACGACAAATTCATGACCTAAATCAAGAAGCGCGTTTCTTTTTAGAAAGACTTTACTTCTTTTTAATGATGGAATTGATTCATCGTGTAGATCCATCTTTCTTACAGTAAATCGGGTAAAACTTTTTAGAAATTGTCCAAAACAAAAGTATCTTCAGTTATTTGTACAAAAATATGTGATATATGTTTTAAATAACTTGATAATTTTTCCCACACTTTGCTTTTTATTTTCCTTTTTATTGTCCTCTATTCCATTTTAAATAAATTCTAACATTTTGGTTTGTTTCTCAATTTATGTCCTTTCTGAGGTAACAATAATTTCGGTGTTAACACCTAGTTTAATGTTCATAAATATGTATAAACATTATTTTGAATTCATTTAATTAAAAATTTTGAAAAATTTTACTAGAATTGGGTAGTCAGTATATAAGACTAGGGCTGTTCTTTATTATCAGAGAGCACTAGATTCTAATACAATTACTGCTTTACTAGTATTTCTAATGGTAACCAAGTGTATGAAGTAAAAATTTTAAAAATCCGAAAGAATTTAATCCCTTCCCACACTTAAGATCTTGCAATGCCCTCATTTGCAAGAAATCAGTAACAATTTAAATTATTGAGGGTGATTAGCGTAGAAAAATGATTAAATTTTACCAAAGTTTCCAAACATATTGGCGTTTGTTTGCTGAATGATAAATGGTGTACATCATTTGTTCATTCCGTCTGTTGGTACATCACATTTGTTTTTCATTTTGTCATCAAAATTAATAGCTTTTGCTGAACTTAATGCCAGTCTTTGAAAATGCGCTGTTTTACCATGTTTTGTACATGAGATAAACTACAAACACATATATACATATTTTTGAAGTTGGGTTTTCACACCACATTCAAAAATTATTAAAATCTAATAAAGTTAGAAAATTATAAAAGCTATTATAATAATAAAGTAAGAAATAAGAAATAAGAAAATTAAGAATTAGTAATATTACAATAAAATAAACAAAAACAGAAAATTACGGATGAGGAGGATGGTTCCAGTGTGGGTCCCAAGCGTATCCATAGATGCTGTAAAATGCTTGGGCTGAGTCATATGTAGGATATGGAGGTCGGCTCTCTAAAGTCCAAGGAGCAAATTCGGGCATAACGGTAGGAATGTATTCTCTACCTACATGTATACAATGACTCATGATTTGGCTTTGATGATACTGCCAATCTTGAAATGCTTTTTGTCTAGCCATTTCATACTCGTGTCGAGCCATAAAAATTTTCATTTCCGTCATTGGATTACCCCCTCCCGGTTGACCTTGCTGTTGTTCTCTCTCAACATGTGGATGCCTGCCATCATAACGTGCTGCCGCGTTGTTTCGTTTCTTTAAGACCTTAGCACCATGATAAACACGCAAATCTATTCTATCGCGAGGTTCTGGTTCTGCCATTAATAATCCCCCCCCCCCCCCGACTTCTGTAGTGACCCGAACTTTTCCATGTTTTTATATATTAATTGAGATTGATATTTAAATGATTAAATGTTTCCAACATGTTAAGCAATCAAACTTGTTAAGACTTGATTAATTGAAATATGTTTCATATAGACAATTGACCACCCAAGTTGACCGGCGATTCACGAACGTTAAAACTTGTAAAAATGACATGACGATATATATATGGATATACATATGGTTAACATGAGATTATGATAAGTAAGTATATCCATAAGTATATTAACAATGAGTTATATACATATAAACAAGACTACTAACTTAAGGATTTCGAAACGAGACATATATGTAACGATTATCGTTGTAACGACATTTAAATGTATATATATCATATTAAGATATAATAATATATCATAATATCATGATAATATAATAATTTAACATCTCATTAGATATAATAAATAATGGGTTAACAACATTAATTGAGATCGTTAACTTAAAGGTTTCAAAACAACACTTACATGTAACGACTAACGATGACTTAATGACTCAGTTAAAATGTATATACATGTAGTGTATTTAGATGTATTAAAATACTTTTGGAAGACTTCAAGACATATATCAAAACACTCATACTTAACGAAAATGGTTACAGTTACTTTTCCATTCTTTTCTTTCATCAAGAATTCTAGTCGTATTCTTACCCGTATTATACACAGCTTCAAAACGTACTTACTATGAGTATATACCAATAGGAACTAGCATGGGATTCCACTCTTGATTATGTCATGTATGACTAATCAATTTTAACTTCTACCATGAGCTAGTCAACTAACTAGAACTCCTTTTAACCCCACTCACCACTCACAAATTACCACTCATCATTCACTCCATTTCACTTCCAATTCTCTTTCTAATTCTCTCTCAACACACACACACACTATTATGAACGTATTTTTCTAGTAGTTAATCATCATCTTCATCAAAAATCACTTCAAGAATCAAGCTATAATCATCATAGGAAGAACACTTCAAGAACACTTCAAAAATCCCTTCAAGTTTACTAATTTACTTCCAAGCTTTCTAATCCATTCCAAGTAATCATCTAAGATCAAGAAACCTTTGTTATATATAGTAGGTTATCTTTCTTATTCAAGGTAATATTCATATTCAAACTTTGATTCAATTTCTATAACTATAAACTATCTTAATTCGAGTAAAAATCTTACTTGAACTTGTTTTTGTGTCATGATCCTACTTCAAGAACTTTCAAGCCATCCAAGATCCTTTGAAGCTAGATCATTTCTTGTCACTTCCAGTAGGTTTACCTACTAAACTTGAGGTAGAAATGATGTTTATAACATCATTCGATTCATATATATAAAACTATCTTATTCGAAGGTTTAAACTCGTAATCACTAGAACATAGTTTAGTTAATTCTAAACTTGTTCGCAAATAAAAGTTAATCCTTCTAACTTGACCTTTAAAATTAACTACACACATGTTCTATATCTATATGATATGCTAACTTAATTATTTAAAACCTGGAAACACGAAAAACACCGTAAACCCGGATTTACGCCGTCGTAGTAACACCGCGGGCTGTTTTGGGTTAGTTAATTAAAAACTATGATAAACTTTGATTTAAAAGTTGTTATTCTGAGAAAATGATTTTTATTATGAACATGAAACTTTATCCAAAAATTATGGTTAAACTCAAAGTGGAAGTATGTTTTCTAAAATGGTCATCTAGACGTCGTTTTTTCGACTGAAATGACTACCTTTACAAAAACGACTTGTAACTTATTTTTCCGACTATAATCCTATACTTTTTCTGTTTAGATTCATAAAATAGAGTTCAATATGAAACCATAGCAATTTGATTCACTCAAAACGGATTTAAAATGAAGAAGTTATGGGTAAAACAAGATTGGATAATTTTTCTCATTTTAGCTACGTGAAAATTGGTAACAAATCTATTCCAACCATAACTTAATCAACTTGTATTGTATATTATGTAATCTTGAGATACCATAGACACGTATACAATGTTTCGACCTATCATGTCGACACATCTATATATATTTCGGAACAACCATAGACACTCTATATGTGAATGTTGGAGTTAGCTATACAGGGTTGAGGTTGATTCCAAAATATATATAGTTTGAGTTGTGATCAATACTGAGATACGTATACACTGGGTCGTGGATTGATTCGAGATAATATTTATCAATTTATTTCTGTACATCTAACTGTGGACAACTAGTTGTAGGTTACTAACGAGGACAGCTGACTTAATAAACTTAAAACATCAAAATATATTAAAAGTGTTGTAAATATATTTTAAACATACTTTGATATATATGTATATATTGTTATAGGTTCGTGAATCAACCAGTGGCCAAGTCTTACTTCCCGACGAAGTAAAAATCTGTGAAAGTGAGTTATAGTCCCACTTTTAAAATCTAATATTTTTGGGATGAGAATACATGCAGGTTTTATAAATGATTTACAAAATAGACACAAGTACGTGAAACTACATTCTATGGTTGAATTATCGAAATCGAATATGCCCCTTTTTATTAAGTCTGGTAATCTAAGAATTAGGGAACAGACACCCTAATTGACGCGAATCCTAAAGATAGATCTATTGGGCCTAACAAACCCCATCCAAAGTACCGGATGCTTTAGTACTTCGAAATTTATATCATATCCGAAGGGTGTCCCGGAATGATGGGGATATTCTTATATATGCATCTTGTTAATGTCGGTTACCAGGTGTTCACCATATGAATGATTTTTATCTCTATGTATGGGATGTGTATTGAAATATGAAATCTTGTGGTCTATTGTTACGATTTGATACATATAGGTTAAACCTATAACTCACCAACATTTTTGTTGACGTTTAAAGCATGTTTATTCTCAGGTGAATACTAAGAGCTTCCGCTGTTGCATACTAAAATAAGGACAAGATTTGGAGTCCATGTTTGTATGATATTGTGTAAAAACTGCATTCAAGAAACTGATTTCGATGTAACATATTTGTATTGTAAACCATTATGTAATGGTCGTGTGTAAACAGGATATTTTAGATTATCATTATTTGATAATCTACGTAAAGCTTTTTAAACCTTTATTTATGAAATAAAGGTTATGGTTTGTTTTAAAAATGAATGCAGTCTTTGAAAAACGTCTCATATAGAGGTCAAAACCTCGCAACGAAATCAATTAATATGGAACGTTTTTAATCAATAAGAACGGGACATTTCAGTTGGTATCCTAGCGTTGGTCTTAGAGAACCAGAATTTTGCATTAGTGTGTCTTATCGAGTTTGTTATGATGCATTAGTGAGTCTGGACTTCGACCGTGTTTACATGAAAAATGATTGCTTAACAAATTTTGTTGGAAACTATATATTTTTAACATGTGAATATTATGTGATATATTAATCTCTTAACGCGTTTGATATTATGTGATAGATGTCTACCTCTAGAACAAGTCCCATTGACTCACCTAATAATAATGAAGAGTCAAATGTAAATTGGAATGATTCGTGGACTGATTCACAAGTTCCCGAAGAGGAACCGGAAGAAGAGTCGGAACCGGAAGAAGAATCGGAACCGGAAGAAGAATCGGAACCGGATTGATAATGCTTATCTAGGGTAAAAACTAGATTTAATTTTCAAAAGATCAAATGTTTTCATAAAGATCCAATTTCCTTAATGGATCTAAATTTTTATAGTCACGTGGAACTGTAAACCATATCGTTACTACCATTGTTTATACCGCCGTATAGAAATCACTGATGTACAAAGTGTGAAGAATAAAGAAGTGATTCTAGTATTTCAAGACGATATTGCTTGAGGACAAGCAATGCTCAAGTGTGGGAATATTTGATAATGCTAAAAACGAACATATATTTCATAGCATTATTCCTCAATAAAGACAAGCTTTTAGTTGCAATTGTTCTATTTACAAGTGATATTCGTTTAAATAATAAAAGGTGAAGACAAAAGACAGATTCGACGAATTGAAGACGCAAACGACCAAAAAGCTCAAAAGTACAAAAGACAATCAAAGAGGTTCCAATTATTGATAAGAAACGTCTCGAAATTACAAGAGTACAAGATTCAAAACGCAAAGTACAAAATATAAAATTGTACGCAAGGACGTTCGAAAATCCGGAACCGGGACCAGAGTCAACTCTCAACGCTCGACGCAACGGACTAAAAATTACAAGTCAACTATGCACATAAATATAATATAATATTTAAATAATTCTTATAATTATTTATATATTATAATAAATAATAAAAACCGTCGGCAAGAAAGACTCCAAACTGATATGAGCTGTAATTTCAAACTCCGCGACTCGCGGAGTTTGAAGGCAAAAATGCCGCGAGTCGCGGAGCCCCTAAAGTCGAAAATCCCTATAAAAGCAACCGAATTCTGATCGCAAATCATCATCTTTTTCTTCTTCTCCTCATACGTAAAATATATATATATATATATTTATAATTTATATTTTAATTTTAATTATAATTCTAATAATAAGGGTATGTTAGCGAATGTTGTAAGGGTGTAAGTCGAAATTCTGTCCGTGTAACGCTACGCTATTTTTAATCATTGTAAGTTATGTTCAACCTTTTTATATTAATGTCTCGTAGCTAAGTTATTATTATGCTTATTTAATCCAAAGTAATCATGATGTTGGGCTAATTACTAAAATTGGGTAATTGGGCTTTGTACCATAATTGGGGTTTGGACAAAAGAACGACACTTGTGGAAATTTGACTATGGGTTATTAATGGGTTTTATATTAACTAAACAATACCTTGTTAATTTAATATACAAACTTATAATTCGACGTATTTATATATAACCACATACGCTTGACTGGGTACGGTGGGCGGGATATCTATAAATACCAATAATTATTCATTTTACCGGATACGGAACTGGATTAATAGTTAATAAACTTGTTGAAACAGGGGTGAATTACATTCAAGGGTAATTGGTGTAATTGTTAACAAAGTAGTAAAACCTTGGTTTACACGCAGTCGATAACCTGGTGTATTCATTAAACAAAGTATTAAAACCTTGTTACAATTCGAATCCCCAATTAGTTGGAATATTTGACTTCGGGAATAAGAATAATTTGACGAAGGCTTTCGCTCTTTATATTTATGACTGATGGACTATTATGGACAAATCCGTATGGACATATTAAATAATCCAGGACAAAGGACAATTAACCCATGGGCATAAAACTAAAATCAACACGTCAAACATCATGATTACGGAAGTTTAAATAAGCATAATTCTTTTATTTCATATTTAATTTCCTTTATTTTATATTTAATTGCACTTCTAATTATCGCACTTTTATTTATTGTTATTTAATTGCACTTTTAATTATCGTACTTTTTAATTATCGCAAGTTTATTTTATCGCACTTTTATTATTCGCAATTTCATTATCGTTATTTACTTTACGCTTAAAATTAAGTCTTGTATTTATTTATTATTTTACATTTGGTTTTAACTGCGACTAAAGTTTTAAAATCGACAAACCGGTCATTAAACGGTAAAAACCCCCCTTTATAATAATAATATTACTTATATATATGTTTGTATTTTTATAAAAGTAAAACTAATATAGCGTTGAGCTTTGTTTAAAAAGATTCCCTGTGGAACGAACCGGACTTACTAAAAACTACACTACTGTACGATTAGGTACACTGCCTATAAGTGTTGTAGCAAGGTTTAAGTATATCCATTCTATAAATAAATAAATATCTTGTGTAAAATTGTATCGTATTTAATAGTATTTCCTGCTAAAATTAATAACTATTTTATACCACTCCGCTACCACATCAAGTATTTTTGGCGCCGCTGCCGGGGAACTCTCTTAAAAGCCGGAAGCGCAACGCTAATAAAAAAAAAATTATGTATTTTTAAGATTTTATTAAATATTTAAGTTTTACAAAGTTTCTTTATTTTTATTTTATAAAAACATAAGTTTTATTTAAGTATTTTGTTTTTATTTAAAAACATAAAAAAATATATATATATAAATCTAGTTTTAAGCATTTTATTTATTAAAATTATAAAGTAGTTCTATTTTATTTAAGTTTTTAAAATATAAGTTTTTATTATACACATTTTTTTTAAATATATAAACAGAAAAATTAAAAACAGAAAAAAAATTAAAAAGAAAAACGCGTCGAATTTTAAATATCCTGTCAGTTGAAAACTGGATCCCCGCGACTCGCGGGGTTTGCTGCATTGATTACCGCGACTCGCGGAGATTTTCTGACAGGCGACAAAACCCTAATTCAGCATTAATTACGGGTAATTATTAATTATTATTATTATTTAACCCTAATTATTATTATTATTATTATTAGTTTTATTTTAACTTTTACTTTTTATTTAATTTATGTATTTAGTATTAATTAGTTTAATTAAATTATAAAATTAGTAGATTTAATAAATAAATAATATAAAAATAATATTTTTATAAAAATTGTACTTTTTACAACTTTTTGTATATTTTTATATTTTGTCCCTTTTTAATCGTTTTAACGTAATATTTGTATTTTTCGCTCATATTTAATTTTAAACTTAGTTTTTGCCATAGTCATTTTTACTCCTAGATTTTTAGGCTTTGCCGTAGAATTCCTTAAGTGCTTTTTCTCTAGACTAAGATTTAGGTACTTTAGAATTTTGCGACGCCTTTTTAAGTTTTAGTTTCTTTTTAAGTTAATTCCATTTGGTATTTAGTTTTTCTTGTAAGCTTTAATATTTTTAGACGACTTTTACCTATGTATCATTTATCATTCCAATTAGTAATCTCAATTTGCGATTATAATTTTAAGTTAGTTGTAGTAATAAGGTTAGGTTAGTCAAGTATTTTTAAGTTTTATAAGTTTCTTTTATTTTTCCGTCACCTTTTATTTTTCAACAATTTTTCTTTTTCAACCTTTTTCCGACGAACTCTTTTTCTTTCTTATTTCTCGCTATTCTAGTTTTAGGACATAGATTTTTATTCTACTTCTATTCTAAATTTCTTAAAATTACGAAAATTTATTTTAAGTGGTTAAATTAATAGACATCAAAATTTTCTGGTTCGTAGTAATAGTTGGATTTGTACGTGGACCGAGTTATTGGAGCCAAACAGTCCTCAATTATATTGAGACCAAACGAATCCTGCCCCTCTGCTGCATCTTTTGGCTATTCGAAACGTGGGCAAAATCAGAAAAGTCTATTAATTGGATAACTTATTATAATTTTTCTTTCCTTTTTAAAACTAATAGGATATTCAGTGAATGCACCGAGCAAGACGTTCACCACCTTTTGTACGTTCACCACCTGTAACTAGATCAAGACATTTAGCAAATATAACCGCCGTTGATTTTTCTTTAGAATCGTCATCCAGTCGACCAAGTACTTCAGTTCAAATTTCCGATAATCCATTTTTTGAACCCGACCTCACAATTGAGAATCCGGAGAATATTCAGGAACGGTTCGTAGATCCTGAACCACTAAACTTTCCCCCGGAACCACCAATCATTCAAACAGAGATTGTTGAGGAACGAACCATTAAATCAGAATCCTCTAGTGATTCCGATTCAACAAATTCAATTATGGAGAATCTGGAACCTTTAAGTATGGAAGACCGAATGAGAGCTAAACGCACTGGCCAAGGTCACGCAATTACTCATCCAGACATTAATGCGCCAGATTATGAAATCAAAGGACAAATTCTACACATGGTGACTAATCAATGCCAATTTAGTGGTGCGCCGAAGGAAGATCCAAATGAACATCTACGTACCTTTAATAGGATCTGCACACTATTTAAAATAAGAGAAGTGGAGGATGAACAGATATATCTCATGTTATTTCCCTGGACTTTAAAGGGAGAAGCCAAAGATTGGTTGGAATCGTTACCTGAAGGAGCGATCGATACATGGGACGTTTTAGTTGACAAATTTCTTAAACAATTCTTTCCTGCATCTAAAGCCGTAAGACTTCAAGCAGAAATTGTTACGTTCACACAGAAACCAAATGAAACTCTATATGAGGCATGGACTAGATATGGAAAGTTATTAAGAGGATGTCCGCAACATGGTTTAGACACCTGTCAAATAGTACAAATATTCTACCAAGGATGCGACATCACTACAAGAAAAGACATAGATATAGCAGCTGGTGGTTCTATTATGAAGAAAACCGAAACTGATGCTTACAAAATTATTGATAATACTGCTTCCCACTCACATGAGTGGCACCAAGAAAAAGACATCGTTAGATCATCTAAAGCAGCTAGAGCCGATTCTAGCCATGACTTAGATTCCATTTCCGCAAAGATAGATGCTGTGGAGAGACGAATGGAAAAGATGACTAAAGATATTCACTCAATACAAATTAGTTGTGAGCAGTGTGGAGGACCACATTTGACAAAAGATTGTCTCAGTATTGAATTAACAATGGAATAAAGAGAGAATATTTCATACATAAACCAAAGGCCTGGAAATAATTATCAGAATAATTATCAACCGCCAAGACCGATTTACAATCAAAACCAGAATTATAACCGAAATATTCCATACAACAACCAACAAGGTCCTAGCAATCAACAAGTATCCAATAATACTTACAATCAGCAAAGACCTAATTTTCAAAACAAACCACCACAACAAACCGATGATAAAAAGCCGAATTTAGAAGATATGATGACGAAGCTAGTTGAAACTCAAACGCAGTTTTTCACATCTCAGAAACAAACTAATGAACAAAATGCTCAAGCATTTAGAAATCAACAAGCTTCTATTCAAAATCTGGAACAAGAAGTAAGTAACCTAGCAAGGTTAATAGGTGAAAGAAAACTGGGAGGTCTACCTAGTGATACAAATGCTAACCCCCGGAATGAAACAGCTAAAGCCATTACCACAAGAAGTGGTACAACGCTTAAACCACCGGAAATACCTGTAACTTCTGATGAAACTATTCCTACTCCACAAGAACCACAACCTGATCAAGATAAGGAAAAAGAACTGGTAGTTGAAAAGGTTAATGAAGATAACACAGTTAAGGATAAACCTTATGTTAAACCATATCAACCACCACTTCCTTATCCGAGTAAAATGAAGAAAGAGAAACTTGAAGCCGAGCAATCCAAATTCTTGGATATGTTTAAACAGATAAATGTAAATCTTCCTTTCATTGATGTGATTTCTGGAATGCCTAGATATGCTAAATTCTTGAAAGATCTAATCTCAAATAGAAAGAAAATGGAAGAACTCTCGGCTGTTACTATGAATGCTAATTGTTCAGCAGTGTTGTTGAATAAGATACCAGAAAAATTATCTGATCCAGGAAGTTTCACAATTCCATGTTTTCTGGGTAGTCTTAGTTCAATAGAAGCATTGGCAGACTTAGGTGCTAGTATAAATTTAATGCCGTATTCACTATACGCTAAACTAGACCTTGGAGAATTGAAACTAACCAGAATAAGCATACAACAAGCCGATAGATCAATAAAATATCCTAGAGGGATAATGGAGAACATGCTAGTTAAAGTTGGTACTTTAGTATTTCCAGTAGATTTTGTTGTTTTGGACATGGAAGAAGATTCTCAAGTTCCTCTCATATTAGGAAGACCATTCTTAAACACGGCTAAAGCAATGATAGACGTGTTCGGTAAGAAACTGACCCTAAGTATAGAGGATGAGAGTGTTACCTTTTCAGTTGATAGAGCAATGCAACAACCACAATCTGCAGATGATACATGTTATTATATTCAAACTATAGATGCACATGCAGAATTATTAGAAGAATTTCCATAATTACAAGGAACAGGAGAATGTTCTTTAGGAGAAGGTAATGAACCAATTGATGAAGCTGAAATGTTAGCTACACTTATAGCTAATGGATATGAACCAACAACAGAAGAAATTCAAATGCTAAAAGAAGAAGACAGATATCGATATAAATCATCGATAGAAGAACCTCCGAAATTAAAGTTAAAACCACTTCCAAACCATTTGGAATACGCCTATTTACATGGTGAATCTGAATTACCTGTAATAATATCGTCTTCTCTTACTGAAAATGAGAAATCACAACTCATTTCTGTGTTGAAAGCTCATAAACCAGCCATTGCATGGAAGATTCATGATATTAAAGGAATAAGTCCTTCGTATTGCACACATAAAATCCTTATGGAAGAAGGTCATAAAACGTATGTGCAACGCCAACGAAGACTAAATCCTAATATGCAAGATGTAGTTAAGAAAGAGATTATTAAACTGCTAGACGCAGGTCTAATTTATCCAATCTCTGATAGTCCATGGGTAAGCCCAGTTCAATGCGTACCTAAGAAGGGTGGCATGACTGTCATTACAAATGAGATAAATGAACTTATTCCTACTAGGACTGTAACAGGATGGCGTGTGTGTATTGATTATAGAAAATTAAATGACGCCACCAGAAAAGATCACTTTCCCTTACCTTTCATAGATCAAATGTTGGAAAGATTAGCCGGAAATAGTTACTATTGTTTTCTAGATGGATTTTCCGGATATTTTCAAATTCCAATAGCACCCGAAGATCAAGAGAAAACCACATTCACGTGTCCTTATGGTACTTTTGCTTACAAACGCATGCCATTTGGACTTTGTAACGCCCCTGCAACCTTTCAAAGGTGTATGATGGCGATTTTTCACGACATGATAGAAGAATGCATGGAAGTATTCATGGATGACTTTTCAGTCTTCGGTGATACATTTGAATCATGTCTAGTTAATCTTGAACGAATGCTTATTAGATGCGAACAATCAAATCTAGTACTTAATTGGGAGAAATGCCATTTCATGGTTAAAGAAGGCATCGTTCTTGGACATAAAATTTCAAAAGAAGGAATTGAAGTGGATAGAGCTAAAGTAGATGTAATTGCTAAACTTCCACATCCCACCAATGTTAGAGGAGTTAGGAGTTTTCTAGGGCATGCCGGTTTTTACCGACGTTTCATAAAAGATTTTTCTAAAATTGCCACTCCTATGAATAAACTCCTAGAAAAGGATGGTCCATTCATCTTTTCAGATGAGTGTATCAAATCTTTTAATATTCTTAAAGAAAAACTCACTAATGCACCGATCATGATAACACCAAATTGGAATCTACCATTTGAACTAATGTGCGATGCAAGTGATTTTGCAATGGGAGCCGTTTTAGGACAAAGGATTGAAAAACGATTTCAACCTATATATTATGCTAGTAAGACATTACAAGGAGCACAAACGAACTATACAACTACTGAAAAAGAACTCCTTGCTATTGTCTTTGCTTTTGACAAATTTCGATCATATCTCGTTCTAGCAAAAACGGTGGTCTATACCGACCATTCTGCTCTTAGATACTTATTTTCAAAACAAGATGCTAAACCAAGATTAATCCGTTGGATCTTACTCTTACAAGAGTTTGATATTAAAATCCGAGATAAAAGAGGAGCAGAAAATCTCGCCGCTGATCATCTTTCTCGTCTTGAAAATCCTGAGTTAGAAGTTCTAAATGAATCGGCCATACAAGACAACTTTCCTGATGAATATCTATTGAAGATAGATTATAATGAAATCCCATGGTTTGCAGACTATGCAAACTACTTAGTTTGTGGATTCCTTGAAAAAGGATTATCGTACCAAAGACGAAAGAAATTCTTCAGTGATATAAAACACTATTTCTGGGAAGATCCACATCTTTTTAAAAGTTGTCCCGATGGAATAATACGCCGATGTGTATTTGGAGATGAAGCTAGTAAAATATCAAACCATTGTCCCACAGGACCAACAGGAGGGCATTATGGCCCTCAACTAACAGCAAGAAAAGTTTATGAAGCTGGATTCTATTGGCCTACAATTTACAAAGACGCACACCTTCTTTGCAAATCCTGTGATGCATGTCAAAGGGCCGGAAAAATAAATCAACGTGATGAAATGCCACAAAATATCATCCAAGTATGTGAAGTATTTGACATTTGGGGTATTGACTTTATGGGTCCATTTCCAAAATCTCATAATAATCTATATATACTCGTAGCCATTGATTATGTATCTAAATGGGCGGAAGCACAAGCTCTCCCAACTAACGATGCACGAGTTGTAGTCAACTTTTTAAAACATCTTTTTGCAAGGTTTGGAACACCGAAAGCTTTGATAAGTGATCGGGGTACTTATCTCTGTAATAATCAACTTGAGAAAGTTCTTAAAAGATATGGAGTAACTCATAAAATCTCCACCGCATATCATCCACAAACAAGTGGACAAGTTAAAAATACCAACCGAGCTTTAAAACGTATTCTAGAAAAAAACGTAGGATCATATCCGAAGGAATGGTCCATTAAATTGGAGGATGCACTCTGGGCTTTTAGAACAGCCTACAAAACTCCAATTGGAACCACACCTTTCAGAATTGTTTATGGAAAAGCATGTCATCTTCCAGTATAAATTGAACACAAAGCATTTTGGGCTTTGAAGACATGTAATCTTGATTTACATGAAGCCGGACGTCTACGATTAAGTCAACTAAACGAATTAGAAGAATTAAGACATGAAGCATACGAAAATTCGTTAATCTATAAAGAAAGAACGAAGAAATGGCATGATAAAAGAATCAGAAGTTCAAAAGAATTTAAAGAAGGAGACAGAGTTCTTCTTTTCAATTCACGATTCAAGCTATTTCCTGGAAAATTGAAATCAAGATGGTCTGGGCCATTCATAGTCAAAAGAGTTTTCCCATACGGAACGATAGAATTGATAAATTCAAATGGGATTGAATTTAAAGTTAATGGTCACAGAGTTAAACATTACATACATGGTCCGATGGAAGTTGACAATGAAGTTAATCATAATTTCACCACCCAAGAAAACCTTCAAAATGAAAACATAAATATGTTATCAACAACATATGAAAAATCAAAACTGGAATATAGGGAGGATTCAAATTTGAGTGATGAAGAAGAATTCCTATACAAACCTCCCATTCCAAGAAACGAAGAAAAATGTGAACAAGAAATTCAACTAGAAATGAAAGAACCAAGGAAAGAACACCCGAAAAAGGTTTACAAACCAACTCAACTTACTAAAGCAGGAGACCCGGGTGAATTTATCATTTCTTGCTTACTTAATGATGGTGTTGTATATAATGGACTCGCAGATTTAGGAGCAAGTGCAAATATTATGCCTCTTTCCTTATACAAAAGATTAGGCATGGGTAAATTAAAACCAACCAAAATAGGTGTTCAATCATTTGACCAAACCATTAAACACCCGGTTGGAATAGCAGATAATTTACTTGTTAAAGTGGGAAGTTTGACCTTTGTTGCAAACTTCATAGTGATTAATATGGAGGAAAACCTTGATATTCCTCTAATTCTAGGTCGCCCATTTTTAGCAACCACCGAGGCATTCATTGATGTAAGAGAAGGTAGAATAACACTTAGGAATGGTGATACATCGATCACCTTTGTGAACCGAAAGTTTAGATCTCCACAAACCAAAACTGTTAGACCAATAAAAATGCATAAGTGTGGGGAAGATGAAGAAACACTTAATGATGATCCAATCACAAAGATTGCCGTTGATGATACGAAATTAGATGAATCCATTTTTAACAGTTCAACTAAGAAACTTTATAAACGGATTCACGATGCTAAGATTAAAGGAAACTTTAAGTTATATAACCGATTAATATCCAATTTATCGTCAAAAGAAAAGGCAATGTTAGTTGAATTTGTGAAAGTTACGGAGGAAATCAACAAATGGATTGAAGTAAAAGTCAAAGATATACAAGTTGTTGATGATTCAATTGAAAATAATGTTAATCACAATTTCGATACCACAGCTAACTAAGTGTGGGGAGAATCAAGTCTTTAAAGGATAATATGTATTTCTGTTAGAGTTAGATTATCTGTTTTCGTGTAGTTCTCGAAAATGGAACCCGAATGGTCTTTCCCTAGCAGACCCTAAAGAACTAGTCTTCTCCCCCCATTCTGAATTTTTATTTTTTTAGGTTTTTACAAAATGAAGACTGCCTGTGAACTAAACCATGGTCTAATGCTACACGCTTTGATCACTAAACGTAATAATGACATACTACCGAGTGAAATAGTATCAGTAATCAGAGAAAGAATGGACGGAGTTAGAAAAGAATCCAGATGCGAAGATAATAAATTACAATTTGGTAAAGGAAAATCAAAATCCGCAGCGAAAAGAAGAGCACGACACCTAGAACGATGTCACAAATGCGAAAAATGGTCACATGGAGGTAAATGTTCAAATAATCAAACCTATTCAAATACCGAATTTGTTACTTTATGCAGAGACGGACCGTACATATGTTTAGAAGAAAAGACACTGAATGCTCGAGGTTACGCCTATGTAGCTATGGAAAACCAATTAAACCGACTATCTTATGAATGGGATAGATCATATAACTAAGAAATCTATTTCACAGGTATGTTTGTACAGTTTTTATTTTATTTTTTTTTATTTTTAACCTTTTGATAATAAACGCTAATTTGTTCGCTAAAAAGTATTAAATTGGTATTGAATAAAATTAGGTTTGGCGACCGAAATTATTGATATCATTCAAAAATTTATTACATCACTGCGAAATTTAACGTTTATTCTTAAGGTATAAATATCTTTAAACCATCAACCCAAAATATTTCAAAAATTCGTCATGAGTTAAATTAGGTCTTGGAACCGAAATTACTTTACCGAAAAGAGGGGCGCATATTTTTGATAATATTTGATTGATTAAAGTGGGATAAAAAGACAAAAAGATTTTTAATTTTATTTTTACCATGTTTTTAAAATTAATATTTAAATCTTAAATTAATATTGTAAACTTTGTAAAAACAATATTTTTAAAATTGTAAATATTTGAAAAATTAATATAAGTTTGGTGTGAATTTATAATATGAATTTTTAAATTAAGTTTGGTGTGAATTTTTAATTTTTAAAATATAAATTTTTAATTTTATGCATTTCAAATTTTAAGTTTGGTGTGAATTTTTAATATAAATTTTGAATTTTATATTTAAGTTGTGTGAATTTAAAAACAAAAATTTACTTTATCTCATTAAGTTAAAAATATGATTTTTAAAATTCGTCGTAAGTTGAAGACTAGGTCTTTGAACCGAAATTGCTTTACCCGAGAGAGGGACGAGAACTTTTATTATCATTATTTTTAATCTCATTGAATTAAAGTATGCCAAAAATATTAAAAAAACCCCAAAAATCTTAGCTTTTAAAACAATCGCTACAAAAAGACAAATTTTAAAATTTTATAGAAGGACGGACTAGGACATCGATCCGAAACGACCTCGTCCTAAATAACAAGGGAAACAAAATTTTAAAATTAATTACTTAATTGTTTTAATAAGTTAAAGATTATAAAAAAAAAAAAAAAAAAATACCAAACTCCGCGACTCGCGGAGTTTGAAGAGTATTTCACCGCGAGTCGCGGGAGGACCGGAAATCAGAAAAAAAATAAAGAGCTGAAACTGATCAGTTCACTCCCCACAATAGCAAAATAACTGCGAAATAACCCACGAAAAACCCGAAAAATACACCCCAAATTCACAATTTTTAACCGTTAATCACCAAATTTTTTACTAAAATCATGTTGAGAAGGATGCTATCTAGGAATTACTCAAGAAAAACGGTAAATTTCTACACCTAAACACCATTTAATCCGAAATTTGGTGTTCTTGAGCAATTTTTTCCCCAATTTGATTTTGATGCTTTTTAGTGTAATTAGGCTTAAATTGTTTATGTATTATGCTTGTATAACCTAGATTGATGCTATTTAACATGATTAGAAGCCTTAAACTTCAAATTTTGAATAATCTAGGGTTTGTGTTCTTGAGCAAATTTGGGGCTTTTTGATATAAACAGGTTATGGCCGATTTTTGTCATGAATTGTTGCTAAATTAAGTAGTGTAACATGTTTAGGTAGTTAAATGATCCAAACTTTGAGCCTAAACATGATTTTGAGAATTAAAGTGGTCTTTTTCAAGTCTAAAATTCATGAACTTGATTTTTGAAAGATAATGCCATTTGAGACTTGTTTAATTGCTAGTAATGATTATTTTGACATGTTATTTGAGTTGAATGCTTATGAACTTGGCGAACATTTTCGTATATGCTTATTTGAAAAAGTGTAGATTTGATGAAAATGTGAAAATGAGCTTAAGTTTGATATAAATTGATCATGTCATTGTGATTATTTTGATTGATGATTTTGCTGACACTAATGCATATTTGGATGCACAAAAATTGTGTTTGATGTGTTTTGCAGACTGAAAGGGGTGAATCTTCATCCCAAGCTCGCAATGCTCCTGCTGAAAATGCGGAACAACAGGAGGTGGATAACTACTACAAGCAGGATATACCTCATCCAGTCATGACCTTTTCTGATATGCACTTGGAAGAGTTGCACCCGAACCTGAGATTTGACAGACTTTGGATAGATTATCCAAAATATCAAAGGGGTTTGCATACTCTTCATTCTAAGGTTGTTGAGGTACCGAGGGTCATAGAATGGGGACCCTTAGAAGCTGTAGAATTGGCTGGGCCAATTAGGGAATTACTTGTACAGAGGTATGGTAATTCTTCTTTTAATGACTGGGTACGTTTATTCACCATGCGTAGACCTGTATATAAAGTATGGTGTGAAGAATTGTTATGTAGTATAGAGTTGAATGATCGGGTAGCTAGTTTAACCGATCATTCTTTTATTAGATTTTTGTTAGGCGGTTCGATGCGCCACATGTCTTTACTGGACATGGCTCAGGCTTTACGTATATATACGCCTGAGGAGTTAGCATCTGCCGATTGTAGAGGGTTGATACTAAACGGTAGAAAGATAGATGAAAATTTTGATACACACGGTGTGTGGAGTCAAATGACAAGCCATCACCGTTTCAAAGGGGGAAATTACTCTTATTTGGATATAGATAGAGCCGAATTAAGAGTGATTCATAGGTTTTTAGCTAATTCGATTACACAAAGGGGTAAGAACAAGGAAAAACTAAATGAACAGGATTTGTTTTACCATATGTGTATTCGAGACCCACAAAGCGCTGTAAGTATACCATATTGTATGGATTTGTTTTGCCTGTCACGCGGGTGACCCGGGTTCGATCCCCGGCAGCGGCGCCAAAAATACTTGATGTGGTAGCGGAGTGGTATAAAATAGTTATTAATTTTAGCAGGAAATACTATTAAATACGATACAATTTTACACAAGATATTTATTTATTTATAGAATGGATATACTTAAACCTTGCTACAACACTTATAGGTAGTGTACCTAATCGTACAGTAGTGTAGTTTTTAGTAAGTCCGGTTCGTTCCACAGGGAATCTTTTTAAACAAAGCTCAACGCTATATTAGTTTTACTTTTATAAAAATACAAACATATATATAAGTAATATTATTATTATAAAGGGGGGTTTTTACCGTTTAATGACCGGTTTGTCGATTTTAAAACTTTAGTCGCAGTTAAAACCAAATGTAAAATAATAAATAAATACAAGACTTAATTTTAAGCGTAAAGTAAATAACGATAATGAAATTGCGAATAATAAAAGTGCGATAAAATAAACTTGCGATAATTAAAAGTGCAATTAAATAACAATAAATAAAAGTGCGATATTTAGAAGTGCAATTAAATATAAAATAAAGGAAATTAAATATGAAATAAAAGAATTATGCTTATTTAAACTTCCGTAATCATGATGTTTGATGTGTTGATTTTAGTTTTATGCCCATGGGTTAATTGTCCTTTGTCCTGGATTATTTAATATGTCCATACAGATTTGTCCATAATAGTCCATCAGTCATAAATATAAAGAGCGAAAGCCTTCGTCAAATTATTCTTATTCCCGAAGTCAAATATTCCAACTAATTGGGGATTCGAATTGTAACAAGGTTTTAATACTTTGTTTAATGAATACACCAGGTTATCGACTGCGTGTAAACCAAGGTTTTACTACTTTGTTAACAATTACACCAATTACCCTTGAATGTAATTCACCCCTGTTTTAACAAGTTTATTAACTATTAATCCAGTTCCGTATCCGGTAAAATGAATAATTATTGGTATTTATAGATATCCCGCCCACCGTACCCAGTCAAGCGTATGTGGTTATATATAACGATAATGAAATTGCGAATAATAAAAGTGCAATAAAATAAACTTGCGATAATTAAAAAGTACGATAATTAAAAGTGCAATTAAATAACAATAAATAAAAGTGCGATAATTAGAAGTGCAATTAAATATAAAATAAAGGAAATTAAATATGAAATAAAAGAATTATGCTTATTTAAACTTCCGTAATCATGATGTTTGACGTGTTGATTTTAGTTTTACGCCCATGGGTTAATTGTCCTTTGTCCTGGATTATTTAATATGTCCATACGGATTTGTCCATAATAGTCCATCAGTCATAAATATAAAGAGCGAAAGCCTTCGTCAAATTATTCTTATTCCCGAAGTCAAATATTCCAACTAATTGGGGATTCGAATTGTAACAAGGTTTTAATACTTTGTTTAATGAATACACCAGGTTATCGACTGCGTGTAAACCAAGGTTTTACTACTTTGTTAACAATTACACCAATTACCCTTGAATGTAATTCACCCCTGTTTCAACAAGTTTATTAACTATTAATCCAGTTCCGTATCCGGTAAAATGAATAATTATTGGTATTTATAGATATCCTGCCCACCGTACGCAGTCAAGCGTATGTGGTTATATATAAATACGTCGAATTATAAGTTTGTATATTAAATTAACAAGGTATTGTTTAGTTAATATAAAACCCATTAATAGCCCATAGTCTAATTTCCACAAGTGTCGTTCTTTTGTCCAAACCCCAATTATGGTACAAAGCCCAATTACCCAATTTTAGTAATTAGCCCAACATCATGATTACTTTGGATTAAATAAGCATAATAATAACTTAGCTACGAGAAATTAATATAAAAAGGTTGAACATAACTTACAATGATTAAAAATAGCGTAGCGTTACACGGACAGAATTTCGACTTACACCCTTACAACATTCGCTAACATACCCTTATTATTAGAATTATAATTAAAATTAAAATATAAATTATAAATATATATATATATATTTTACGTATGAGGAGAAGAAGAAAAAGATGATGATTTGCGATCAGAATTCGGTTGCTTTTATAGGGATTTTCGACTATAGGGGCTCCGCGACTCGCGGCATTTTTGCCTTCAAACTCCGCGAGTCGCGGAGTTTGAAATTACAGCTCATATCAGTTTGGAGTCTTTCTTGCCGACGGTTTTTATTATTTATTATAATATATAAATAATTATAAGAATTATTTAAATATTATATTATATTTATGTGCATAGTTGACTTGTAATTTTTAGTCCGTTGCGTCGAGCGTTGAGAGTTGACTATGGTCCCGGTTCCGGATTTTCGAACGTCCTTGCGTACAATTTTATATTTTGTACTTTGCGTTTTGAATCTTGTACTCTTGTAATTTCGAGACGTTTCTTATCAATAATTGGAACCTCTTTGATTGTCTTTTGTACTTTTGAGCTTTTTGGTCGTTTGCGTCTTCAATTCGTCGAATTTGTCTTTTGTCTTCACCTTTTATTATTTAAACGAATATCACTTGTAAATAGAACAATTGCAACTAAAAGCTTGTCTTTCTTGAGGAATAATGCTATGAAATATATGTTCGTTTTTAGCATTATCAAATATTCCCACACTTGAGCGTTGCTTGTCCTCAAGCAATATCGTCTTGAAATACTAGAATCACTTCTTTATTCTTCACACTTTGTACATCAGTGATTTCTATACGGCGGTTTTTTTTTTAAATATATAAACAGGAAAATTAAAAACAGAAAAAAAAATTAAAAAGAAAAACGCGTCGAATTTTAAATATCCTGTCAGTTGAAAACTGGAACCCCGCGACTCGCGGGGTTTGCTGCATTGATTACCGCGACTCGCGGAGATTTTCTGACAGGCGACAAAACCCTAATTCAGCATTAATTACGGGTAATTATTAATTATTATTATTATTTAACCCTAATTATTATTATTATTATAATTAGTTTTAATTTAACTTTTACTTTTTATTTAATTTATGTATTTAGTATTAATTAGTTTAATTAAATTATAAAATTAGTAGATTTAATAAATAAATAATATAAAAATAATATTTTTATAAAAATTGTACTTTTTACAACTTTTTGTATATTTTTATATTTTGTCCCTTTTTAATCATTTTAACGTAATATTTGTATTTTTCGGTCATATTTAATTTTAAACTTAGTTTTTGCCATAGTTATTATTTATCAGCTATGGTTCAGGGGATGCGACCGCATAGCATAATAGGAGGTGGTATTTTTATTACTTTGATTGGTGAATATCTCGGTGTGGATATAAGTCGGGGGGGATTATTAGTAGAAGAACCAGAACCCCGCGATACTATAGGTTTAAATGTATACCATGGTGTGAAAGTTTTGAAGAGGCGAAATAACGCCGCAGTACAATACCATGGTAGACATCCACAGGTTGAGAGAAACCAACAGCAAGGTAATGTAGGAGGGGGGAATGAGATGCAAGAAATGCAAAGGTTTATAGCTTCTCAGGAATACGAAAATGCTAGACAGAGAGCATTTGAAGATTGGCAAGTTCATCAGAACCAAATCATAGCTCATTGCCAACATATAGGTAGAAACTATATTCCTACACCGAAACCCATCTTCCCTCCCTGGTCTATAGAGATGCAGCCACCATATCCTACGTATAACCCTGCCGAAGCATTCTATAGCACCTATGGTTATGCCTGGAACCCCTATTGGTACCAGTATCATCCCTAGTATACTTATTTTTTTTTGTAATTTGTAATTATTGATACGTTTAATACTTTTGTTAATATTGTAATCATTTTTATAATTGTCTAACTTTTATTCTTAGATTTTAATAATTTTTGAATGTGGGGTAATATACCAAACTTCAAAAATATGTATATATGTTTGCAGTTTATCTTATGTACACAACAGGGTAAAACAACGCATTTTCAAAGACTGGCATTAAGTTCAGCAAAAGCAACTAATTTTGACGACAAGATGCAAAATATATGTGAAATAACAACAAGACGGAATGAACAAATGATGTGCACCATTTATCATTCAGCAAACAAACTCCAATATATTTGGAAACTTTGGTAAAAATTTAATCATTTTCACACAAATCACCCTCAATAATTTAAATTATTACTGATTTCTTGCAAATGAGGGCATTGCAAGATCTTAAGTGTGGGAAGGGGTTAAATTCTTTCAGATTTTAAAATTTTTTACTTTATACACTTGGTTACCATTAAAAATACTAGTAAAGCAGTAGTTGTATTAGAATCTAGTGCTCTCTGATAAAAAAGAACAGCCCTAGTCTTATATACTGACTACCCAATTCTAGTAAAATTTTTCAAAATTTTCAATTAAATGAACTCAAAATCATGTTTATACATATTTATGAACGATAAAACTAGGTTTTAACACCGAAATTATTGTTACCTCGGAAAGGACATAAATTGAGAAATAAACTAAAATGTTAAAATTCATTTAAAATGGAATAGAGGACGATAAAAAGGAAAATAAAAGCCAAGTGTGGAAAAATTTACCAAGTTATCTTAAACATATGTCACATATTTCTGTAACAAATAACTGAAAATACTTTTGCTTTGGACTAAACTAAACTGTTTTACCCGATGAAAGAAAAGAAAAGATGGATCAACACGATGAATCAATTCCATCATTAAAAGGAAGTAAAGTCTTCCGAAAAAGACACGCGCTTCTTGATTTAGGTCATGAAGTTGTCGTCCAGACCAGCTGTAGGTTGACGAAAAATCTAGAAAAGTCATCACTAAAATCAGCAGGAAATCCACGGACCTCAGCATTAAACAGGGTCACCAAGTGGTCAGATTTATCCTAACCATGAGAAGAATTTATCTCGTACAATGGGGGGGCACCATGCAAATTTGCTGGACAAGACTAATGAATCAGATCCCCAGAAAGGATAATCTCCTTAAAGATTAAAAATCAGCTTTTAAGACTGATATTACTCAATCCTAGAGATTGACCTTAAAGATTGAGAATTACAAACTCATGGAATTCAATGATATCTAAACTCGAGCTCGAACGAGAAAATATTTTGATCAAAATTACAAACCGATTTGTTTTCTGAAAACCCTATTTTTAATGCGTTCATTACCATTGAACGTAAAATCCTAGGAATTCACCTGGAATTCATTAGGTCACCTGAACTAAATCGGTTGTCAACCGTAAGAACGGTGGTTGCATAGCATGGTCAAAGACAGGACCTTGTGCCATACCGAAAAATCATAAGGGTGAGCTTTACTATTGCTCCTACCAAGGATAGTAATTGTGTCCGACACGTTATAGACCATAATTAAAAGCATGTCAGGGGACATTGCCTTAACAGTTGCTTGTTCAACGCCTTCCTTTACAACCGGACGGTAGTTTACCGAAAGGTAATATACGGGACAAGTAAACTGGACGTGTTGCTTTCCAAATACAAGGTTAGCAAGTGGGTAACACAAAACCGCAAGTTTTGAGCTAAAATTTTCAAATATGAAACCCACCAAACCCACAAAAATATTTTGCAAACACCGGTAAAGGGTTATTCCAGAAAACTTATCTAGGGTAAAAACTAGATTTAATTTTCAAAAGATCAAATGTTTTCATAAAGATCCAATTTCCTTAATGGATCTAAATTTTTATAGTCATGTGGAACTGTAAACCATATCGTTACTACCATTGTTTATACCGCCGTATAGAAATCACTGATGTACAAAGTGTGAAGAATAAAGAAGTGATTCTAGTATTTCAAGACGATATTGCTTGAGGACAAGCAACGCTCAAGTGTGGGAATATTTGATAATGCTAAAAACGAACATATATTTCATAGCATTATTCCTCAATAAAGACAAGCTTTTAGTTGCAATTGTTCTATTTACAAGTGATATTCGTTTAAATAATAAAAGGTGAAGACAAAAGACAGATTCGACGAATTGAAGACGCAAACGACCAAAAAGCTCAAAAGTACAAAAGACAATCAAAGAGGTTCCAATTATTGATAAGAAACGTCTCGAAATTACAAGAGTACAAGATTCAAAACGCAAAGTACAAAATATAAAATTGTACGCAAGGACGTTCGAAAATCCGGAACCGGGACCAGAGTCAACTCTCAACGCTCGACGCAACGGACTAAAAATTACAAGTCAACTATGCACATAAATATAATATAATATTTAAATAATTCTTATAATTATTTATATATTATAATAAATAATAAAAACCGTCGGCAAGAAAGACTCAAAACTGATATGAGCTGTAATTTCAAACTCCGCGACTCGCGGAGTTTGAAGGCAAAAATGCCGCGAGTCGCGGAGCCCCTAAAGTCGAAAATCCCTATAAAAGCAACCGAATTCTGATCGCAAATCATCATCTTTTTCTTCTTCTCCTCATACGTAAAATATATATATATTTATAATTTATATTTTAATTTTAATTATAATTCTAATAATAAGGGTATGTTAGCGAATGTTGTAAGGGTGTAAGTCGAAATTCTGTCCGTGTAACGCTACGCTATTTTTAATCATTGTAAGTTATGTTCAACCTTTTTATATTAATGTCTCGTAGCTAAGTTATTATTATGCTTATTTAATCCAAAGTAATCATGATGTTGGGCTAATTACTAAAATTGGGTAATTGGGCTTTGTACCATAATTGGGGTTTGGACAAAAGAACGACACTTGTGGAAATTAGACTATGGGCTATTAATGGGTTTTATATTAACTAAACAATACCTTGTTAATTTAATATACAAACTTATAATTCGACGTATTTATATATAACCACATATGCTTGACTGGGTACGGTGGGCGGGATATCTATAAATACCAATAATTATTCATTTTACCGGATACGGAACTGGATTAATAGTTAATAAACTTGTTGAAACAGGGATGAATTACATTCAAGGGTAATTGGTGTAATTGTTAACAAAGTAGTAAAACCTTGGTTTACACGCAGTCGATAACCTGGTGTATTCATTAAACAAAGTATTAAAACCTTGTTACAATTCGAATACCCAATTAGTTGGAATATTTGACTTCGGGAATAAGAATAATTTGACGAAGGCTTTCGCTCTTTATATTTATGACTGATGGACTATTATGGACAAATCCGTATGGACATATTAAATAATCCAGGACAAAGGACAATTAACCCATGGGCATAAAACTAAAATCAACACGTCAAACATCATGATTACGGAAGTTTAAATAAGCATAATTCTTTTATTTCATATTTAATTTCCTTTATTTTATATTTAATTGCACTTCTAATTATCGCACTTTTATTTATTGTTATTTAATTGCACTTTTAATTATCGTACTTTTTAATTATCGCAAGTTTATTTTATCGCACTTTTATTATTCGCAATTTCATTATTGTTATTTACTTTACGCTTAAAATTAAGTCTTGTATTTATTTATTATTTTACATTTGGTTTTAACTGCGACTAAAGTTTTAAAATCGACAAACCGGTCATTAAACGGTAAAAACCCCCCTTTATAATAATAATATTACTTATATATATGTTTGTATTTTTATAAAAGTAAAACTAATATAGCGTTGAGCTTTGTTTAAAAAGATTCCCTGTGGAATGAACCGGACTTACTAAAAACTACACTACTATACGATTAGGTACACTGCCTATAAGTGTTGTAGCAAGGTTTAAGTATATCCATTCTATAAATAAATAAATATCTTGTGTAAAATTGTATCGTATTTAATAGTATTTCCTGCTAAAATTAATAACTATTTTATACCACTCCGCTACCACATCACGGATGAAGAAATAGAACCGGTGGGGGAAATAATAAAATGGTTAAGTAAAAGAAAATCCTCAACCAACCGACCAAGGTTAATTATGGTCAATGGTGTTTCCGCCAAGGAAGCAAAATATTGGGAGGATTACCAATTCTCCGATGAATCGGATTCCGACGAGAATTCCGATGATGTTATAGAAATTACCCCAAATAAATTTAAAAAGGCAAAAGAAAATAATAAGGGAAAGGGCATAAAAATAGAGAAATCTAATTCCAACCCCGATGAACTTTATATGTATCGTCAACCCCCGAAGTCCTTAAGTTGTAACAATGACCCGGGAACCTCTAAACCACCAGGTTTTTTTAAACCAATGTGGAAAACGACTGCTCGTATTAGGGGAACATCATATATCCCTAGAAACTTGGCAAAACGAACCAAAACCGAAGAAGAAGAAACAAGCGAGTCAGAATAAGATAGTTGTATTCGTGTGGTGTAATATATGTAATATAGTGTGCTTATGCTTTATGATATATGTAAAAATTGCTTGTATTAATAAGTATTTTTTTTATGAATCTAACTCTTGTCTATTTTACAGTATAAAAACACAAAATGGATAGACAACCCAATATTTTAAGAGACCTACCCGGAGACATGATTGATAAAATCTTGTCTAGAGTCGGTCAGAATTCTTCGGCACAACTATTTAAGGCGATATCAGTTTGTAAGACATTTGAAGAACGTTCCAAGAATGCCTTGGTTTATAAAAGGCTTTCGTTCGAAAGATGGGGATATCACATTGGGAAATCCATAAGTTACGATGTGTTTACTTTGACGCATTTATTGCGGGGAACCCAAATGCTATTTTACGCAATGGGTTAAGAAATTATTTTGACTCAATATATCCGAATATTGGACTTCGTGATTTAGAAAAAGCGGCTAACATGCAACATAAAGAAGCATGTTATGCTTACGGATTAGTAATGTTCGCTTCTCAGCAAAGTGAGAACAAGAACATCAGGCTACAACTATTAAACAAAACATTCCCACAAGTGACGGAGTCGGTAATTGGGGTAAGAAATGAGGTTTTTAGATTGTTACGGGACTGTTGGACATTACGTAACCCTCGTCCCTTTGACGACGTAACAACACGCTGTCTTATCAACGGCCATAACGGTTATGTTCCACAAGACCAAGGATGGGAAGTAATCCCAGTAAAACCAGAATGCATGACTTGTTTTTGGACGTATGAATTACGTGTCTTTATTGCCTTTGCGGAACGACTTGTGTACTAGCTAGAATTATCTTCACAACCATCTTGTATCAAATTTATTGTGTGCTATATTTTATGCTATATGTAAAATAAGCGGTATTGTAAGTTTGTAAAATATTGTGTAAAAGTTTGAACGCGAAATATTATTATAATCAGTTTTTCATATAGAATTGTAGTAGTTAAATTGTATATTAGCTACTAAGTATGAACTTAACGGGTAGGTACTACCCGAATTTAAACTTATAAAACGCTAATATGAAGAAAAAGCTTTTATAAATGAGTTCATATTATGCTACGAAATACTATTAACTACTCTTAATATTCTGTATGATTAACTTGTTCCATTTGACTATTTTGAAGGAAATGGCACCGACTACTCGACACACCGTGAATATGAATGAAGAGGAATTCCGTACTTTTCTAGCTTCAAACATAGCCGCAGTACAGGCTGCGCTACATACCAACAATAACCTTGGATCTAGCACTACAGGAAATCATGTAGGATGCACCTACAAAGAATTCACTGCCTGCAAACCTTTGGAATTTGATGGAACCGAAGGACCGATCGGATTGAAACGGTGGACCGAGAAGGTCGAATCGGTGTTCGTCATAAGTAAGTGTACTGAAGAGGACAAAGTGAAGTACGCTACGCATACCTTCACAGGTTCTGCGTTAACATGGTGGAATACCTATCTAGAGCAAGTGGGACAAGATGATGCGTACGCACTACCGTGGTCAGCATTCAAGCACTTGATGAACGAGAAGTACCGTCCCAGAACCGAGGTCAATAAGCTCAAGACAGAACTTAGAGGGTTACGAACCCAAGGATTTGATATTACCACATACGAAAGACGATTCACAGAATTGTGCCTATTGTGTCCGGGAGCGTTCGAAGATGAGGAAGAGAAGATCGACGCGTTTGTGAAAGGATTACCAGAAAGAATCCAAGAAGATATAAGTTTACACTAGCCCGCCTCCATACAACAGGCATGTAGAATGGCTCACAAACTAGTGAACCAGATTGAAGAAAGAATTAAAGAACAGACTGCTGAAGAGGCCAATGTGAAGCAAGTCAAAAGAAAGTGGGAGGAAAACGGTGATAAGAATCACCAATACAACAACAACAGCAATTACAACAATAATCGCAACAATTATCCCAATAATCGCAACATCAATCGCAACTACAACAAACGGCCCAACAACAACAACAACAACAACAACAACAACAACAACAACAACAACAACAACAACAACAACAACAACAACAACAACAACAGTAACTACAACAATCATCCCAACAACAATAATAACCGCAACAACAACAACAATCAGAAGCAGCTATGCCAAAGGTGTGAAAAGTATCACTCGGGGTTCTGCACCAAATTTTGCAACAAGTGTAAAAGAAATGGTCATAGCGCAGTGAAGTGTGAGGTCTACGGACCAGGGGTTAATAGAACGAAAGGAACAAATGGTGTCGGAACGAGTAATGGCGGAGCAAGTAGTGTCGGAGCAAGTTATGCCAATGTAGTTTGTTATAAATGTGGAAAACCGGGCCACATTAATAGAAATTGCCCGAACCAGGAGAACACGAATGGAAAAGGCCACGGAAGAGTTTTCAATATTAATGTGGCAGAGGCACAGGAAGACCCGGAGCTTGTTACGGGTACGTTTCTTATTGACAATAAATCTGCTTACGTTTTATTTGATTCGGGTGCGGATAGAAGCTATATGAGTAGAGATTTTTGTGCTAAATTAAGTTGTCCATTGACGCCTTTGGATAGTAAATTTTTACTCGAATTAGCAAATGGTAAATTAATTTCAGCAGATAATATATGTCGGAATCGAGAAATTAAACTGGTTAGCGAAACATTTAAGATTGATTTGATACCAGTAGAGTTAGGGAGTTTTGATGTGATAATCGGTATGGACTGGTTGAAAGAAGTGAAAGCAGAGATCGTTTGTTACAAAAATGCAATTCGCATTATATGAGAAAAAGGAAAACCCTTAATGGTGTACGGAGAAAAGGGCAACACGAAGCTACATATTATTAGTAATTTGAAGTCACAAAAACTAATAAGAAAAGGTTTCTACGCTGTTCTAGCACACGTCGAGAAAGTACAAACTGAAGAAAAGAGCATCAATGATGTTCCCATTGCAAAAGAATTTCCCGATGTATTTCTGAAAGAATTACCGGGATTACCCCCACAGCGATCCGTTGAATTTCAAATAGATCTTGTACCAGGAGCTGCACCAATAGCTCGTGCTCCTTACATACTCGCACCCAGCGAGATGAAAGAACTGCAAAGCCAATTACAAGAACTTTTAGAGTGTGGTTTCATTCGACCAAGCACATCACCGTGGGGAGCTCCTGTTTTGTTTCTCAAGAAGAAAGATGGTACATTCAGGTTGTGTATCGACTACCGAGAGTTGAACAAACTTACCATCAAGAACCGCTACCCACTACCGAGAATCGATGACTTATTTGATCAACTACAAGGCTCGTCTGTTTATTCAAAGATTGACTTACGTTCTGGGTATCATCAAATGCGGGTGAAAGAAGATGATATTCCAAAGACTGCTTTCAGAACACGTTACGGTCATTACGAGTTTATGGTCATGCCGTTTGGTTTAACTAATGCACCAGCTGTGTTCATGGACCTTATGAACCGAGTTTGTGGACCATACCTTGACAAGTTTGTCATTGTTTTCATTGATGACATACTTATTTACTCAAAGAATGACTAAGAACACAGTGAACATTTGAGAAAGGTGTTAGAAGTATTGAGGAAGGAAGAATTGTATGCTAAGTTTTCAAAGTGTGCATTTTGGTTGGAAGAAGTTCAATTCCTCGGTCACATAGTGAACAAAGAAGGTATTAAGGTGGATCCGGCAAAGATAGAAACTGTTGAAAAGTGGGAAACCCCGAAAACTCCGAAACACATACGCCAGTTTTTAGGACTAGCTGGTTACTACAGAAGGTTCATCCAAGACTTTTCCAGAATAGCAAAACCCTTGACTGTATTAACGCATAAAGGGAAGAAATTTGAATGGAATGATGAACAAGAGAAAGCGTTTCAGTTATTGAAGAAAAAGCTAACTACGGCACCTATATTGTCATTGCCTGAAGGGAATGATGATTTTGTGATTTATTGTGACGCATCAAAGCAAGGTCTCGGTTGTGTATTAATGCAACGAACGAAGGTGATTGCTTATGCGTCTAGACAATTGAAGATTCACGAACAAAATTATACGACGCATGATTTGGAATTAGGCGCGGTTGTTTTTGCATTAAAGACTTGGAGGCACTACTTATATGGGGTCAAAAGTATTATATATACCGACCACAAAAGTCTTCAACACATATTTAATCAGAAACAACTGAATATGAGGCAGCGTAGGTGGATTGAATTATTGAATGATTACGACTTTGAGATTCGTTACCACCCGGGGAAGGCAAATGTGGTAGCCGATGCCTTGAGCAGGAAGGACAGAGAACCCATTCGAGTAAAATCTATGAATATAATGATTCATAATAACCTTACTACTCAAATAAAGGAGGCGCAACAAGGAGTTTTAAAAGAGGGAAATTTAAAGGATGAAATACCCAAAGGATCGGAGAAGCATCTTAATATTCGGGAAGACGGAACCTGGTATAGGGCTGAAAGGATTTGGGTACCAAAATTTGGAGATATGAGAGAAATGGTACTTAGAGAAGCTCATAAAACCAGATACTCAATACATCCTGGAACGGGGAAGATGTACAAGGATCTCAAGAAACATTATTGGTGGCCGGGTATGAAAGCCGATGTTGCTAAATACGTAGGAGAATGTTTGACGTGTTCTAAGGTCAAAGCTGAGCATCAGAAACCATCAGGTCTACTTCAATAACCCGAAATCCCGGAATGGAAATGGGAAAACATTACCATGGATTTCATCACTAAATTGCCAAGGACTGCAAGTGGTTTTGATACTATTTGGGTAATAGTTGATCGTCTCACCAAATCAGCACATTTCCTACCAATAAGAGAAGATGACAAGATGGAGAAGTTAGCACGACTGTATTTGAAGGAAGTCGTCTCCAGACATGGAATACCAATCTCTATTATCTCTGATAGGGATGGCAGATTTATTTCAAGATTCTGGTAGACATTACAGCAAGCATTAGGAACTCGTCTAGACATGAGTACTGCCTATCATCCACAAACTGATGGGCAGAGCGAAAGGACGATACAAACGCTTGAAGACATGCTACGAGCATGTGTTATTGATTTCGGAAACAGTTGGGATCGACATCTACCATTAGCAGAATTTTCCTACAACAACAGCTACCATTCAAGCATTGAGATGGCGCCGTTTGAAGCACTTTATGGTAGAAAGTGCAGGTCTCCGATTTGTTGGAGTGAAGTGGGGGATAGACAGATTACGAGTCCGGAGATTATACAAGAAACTACCGAGAAGATCATCCAAATTCAACAACGGTTGAAAACCGCCCAAAGTCGACAAAAGTGCTACGCTGACATTAAAAGAAAAGATATAGAATTTGAAATTGGAGAGATGGTCATGCTTAAAGTTGCACCTTGGAAAGGCGTTGTTCGATTTGGTAAACGAGGGAAATTAAATCCAAGGTATATTGGACCATTCAAGATTATTGATCGTGTCGGACCAGTAGCTTACCGACTTGAATTACCTCAACAACTCGCGGCTGTACATAACACTTTTCACGTCTCGAATTTGAAGAAATGTTTTGCTAAAGAAGATCTCACTCTTCCGTTAGATGAAATCCAAATCAACGAAAAACTCCAATTCATCGAAGAACCCGTCGAAATAATGGATCGGGAGGTTAAAAGACTTAAGCAAAACAAGATACCAATTGTTAAGGTTCGATGGAATGCTCGTAGAGGACCCGAGTTCACCAGGGAGCGTGAAGATCAGATGAAGAAGAAATACCCGCATCTATTTCCAGAAGATTCGTCAACACCTTCAACAGCTTAAAATTTCGGGACGAAATTTATTTAACGGGTAGGTACTGTAGTGACCCGAACTTTTCCATGTTTATATATATTAATTGAGATTGATATTTACATGATTAAATGTTTCCAACATGTTAAGCAATCAAACTTGTTAAGACTTGATTAATTGAAATATGTTTCATATAGACAATTGACCACCCAAGTTGACCGGCGATTCACGAACGTTAAAACTTGTAAAAACGACATGACGATATATATATGGATATACATATGGTTAACATGAGATTATGATAAGTAAGTATCTCCATAAGTATATTAACAATGAGTTATATACATATAAACAAGACTACTAACTTAAGGATTTCGAAACGAGACATATATGTAACGATTATCGTTGTAACGATATTTAAATGTATATATATCATATTAAGATATATTAATATATCATAATATCATGATAATATAATAATTTAACATCTCATTAGATATAATAAACAATGGCTTAACAACATTAATTGAGATCGTTAACTTAAAGGTTTCAAAACAACACTTACATGTAACGACTAACGATGACTTAACGACTCAGTTAAAATGTATATACATGTAGTGTATTTAGATGTATTAAAATACTTTTGGAAGACTTCAATACATATATCAAAACACTCATACTTAACGAAAATGGTTACAGTTACTTTTCCATTCTTTTCTTTCATCAAGAATTCTAGTCGTATTCTTACCCGTATTATACACAGCTTCAAAACATACTTACTATGAGTATATACCAATAGGAACTAGCATGGGATTCCACTCTTGATTATGTCATGTATGACTAATCAATTTTAACTTCTACCATGAGCTAGTCAACTAACTAGAACTCCTTTTAACCCCACTCACCACTCACCAATTACCACTCATCATTCACTCCATTTCACTTCCAATTCTCTTTCTAATTCTCTCTCAACACACATACACTATTATGAACGTATTTTTCCAGTAGTTAATCATCATTTTCATCAAAAATCACTTCAAGAATCAAGCTATAATCATCATAGGAAGAACACTTCAAGAACACTTCAAAAATCCCTTCAAGTTTACTAATTTACTTCCAAACTTTCTAATCCATTCCAAGTAATCATCTAAGATCAAGAAACCTTTATTATATACAGTAGGTTATCTTTCTTATTCAAGGTAATATTCATATTCAAACTTTGATTCAATTTCTATAACTATAAACTATCTTAATTCGAGTAAAAATCTTACTTGAACTTGTTTTTGTGTCATGATCCTACTTCAAGAACTTTCAAGCCATCCAAGATCCTTTGAAGCTAGATCATTTCTTGTCACTTCCAGTAGGTTTACCTACTAAACTTGAGGTAGTAATGATGTTCATAACATCATTCGATTCATATATATAAAACTATCTTATTCGAAGGTTTAAACTCGTAATCACTAGAACATAGTTTAGTTAATTCTAAACTTGTTCGCAAACAAAAGTTAATCCTTCTAATTTGACCTTTAAAATTAACTACACACATGTTCTATATCTATATGATATGCTAACTTAATGATTTAAAACCTGGAAACACGAAAAACACCGTAAAACCGGATTTACGCCGTCGTAGTAACACCGCGGGCTGTTTTGGGTTAGTTAATTAAAAACTATGATAAACTTTTATTTAAAAGTTGTTATTCTGAGAAAATGATTTTTATTATGAACATGAAACTATATCCAAAAATTATGGTTAAACTCAAAGTGGAAGTATGTTTTCTAAAATGGTCATCTAGACGTCGTTCTTTCGACTAAAATGACTACCTTTACAAAAATGACTTGTAACTTATTTTTCCGACTATAAACCTATACTTTTTCTGTTTAGATTCATAAAATAGAGTTCAATATGAAACCATAGCAATTTGATTCACTCAAAACGGATTTAAAATGAAGAAGTTATGGGTAAAACAAGATTGGATAATTTTTCTCATTTTAGCTACGTGAAAATTGGTAACAAATCTATTCCAACCATAACTTAATCAACTTGTATTGTATATTATGTAATCTTGAGATACCATAGACACGTATACAATGTTTCGACCTATCATGTCGACACATCTATATATATTTCGGAACAACCATAGACACTCTATATGTGAATGTTGGAGTTAGCTATACAGGGTTAAGGTTGATTCCAAAATATATATAGTTTGAGTTGTGATCAATACTGAGATACGTATACACTGGGTCGTGGATTGATTCAAGATAATATTTATCGATTTATTTCTGTACATCTAACTGTGGACAACTAGTTGTAGGTTACTAACGAGGACAGCTGACTTAATAAACTTAAAACATCAAAATATATTAAAAGTGTTGTAAATATATTTTAAACATACTTTGATATATATGTATATATTGTTATAGGTTCGTGAATCAACCAGTGGCCAAGTCTTACTTCCCGACGAAGTAAAAATCTGTGAGAGTGAGTTATAGTCCCACTTTTAAAATCTAATATTTTTGGGATGAGAATACATGCAGGTTTTATAAATGATTTACAAAATAGACACAAGTACGTGAAACTACATTCTATGGTTGAATTATCGAAATCGAATATGCCCCTTTTTATTAAGTCTGGTAATCTAAGAATTAGGGAACAGACACCCTAATTGACGCGAATCCTAAAGATAGATCTATTGGGCCTAACAAACCCCATCCAAAGTACCGGATGCTTTAGTACTTCGAAATTTATATCATATCCGAAGGGTGTCCCGGAATGATGGGGATATTCTTATATATGCATCTTGTTAATGTCGGTTACCAGGTGTTCACCATATGAATGATTTTTATCTCTATGTATGGGATGTGTATTGAAATATGAAATCTTGTGGTCTATTGTTACGATTTGATACATATAGGTTAAACCTATAACTCACCAACATTTTTGTTGACGTTTAAAGCATGTTTATTCTCAGGTGAATACTAAGAGCTTCCGCTGTTGCATACTAAAATAAGGACAAGATTTGGAGTCCATGTTTGTATGATATTGTGTAAAAACTGCATTCAAGAAACTGATTTCGATGTAACATATTTGTATTGTAAACCATTATGTAATGGTCGTGTGTAAACAGGATATTTTAGATTATCATTATTTGATAATCTACGTAAAGCTTTTTAAACCTTTATTTATGAAATAAAGGTTATGGTTTGTTTTAAAAATGAATGAAGTCTTTGAAAAACGTCTCATATAGAGGTCAAAACCTCGCAACGAAATCAATTAATATGGAACGTTTTTAATCAATAAGAACGGGACATTTCAACTTCTATCCACACCGAGATATTCATCAATCAAAGTAATAAATATACCACCTCCTATTATGCTACCACGCCTCATACACTTAACCATAGTCAATAAATAATAACCCACACAAAAAGGTATACTTACAGCGCTGTGTGGGTCTCGAATACACATGTGGTAAAACAAATCCTGTTCATTTACCTTTTCCTTATTCTTACCTCGTTGTGTAATCGAATTGGCTAAAGACCTATGGATTACTCTTAATTCAGCTCTATCAATATCAAGATAAGAGTATAATCCCCCTGGAATCGGCGATGGCTAGTCATCCTACTCCATATGTCATTCGTATCAAAATTCTCATCCACCCTCCTACCATAAACTATTAACCTCTGGCAATCATAAGATGCTAGCTCCTCGGGCGTATATATACCTAAAGCCCGAGCCATGTCTAGTAAGGACATATGGCGCATCTCCCCTCCTAATAAAAATCTAATAAAACTACGATCGGTTAAAGTATCTACCCGATCATTTATTTCAATAGTACACAATAACTCTATACACCATTCTCTATATACAGGTCTACGCATGTTGAATAAATGTACCCAATCACTAAAAGTAGAATTACCATACCTTTGAGTAAGTAATTCCCTGATTGGCTAGGCCAATTCCACTACCTCTAATGGTGCCCAATCTATAACTCTGGGTACCTCAACATTATTAGACACAAGGTTGTGCAGGTTCTTTTGATATTTTGGATAGTCTATCCAATATCTATCAAATCTCAAATTCAGATGTAAATCTGCCTCATGAATATTTGAATATGAAACAATTGGGTGAGGCATATCTTGTCGGTAATGGTTATTAATTTCCTGTTGATTTGCATCTTCCGGATGAGCATTGCGAGCCTGGGATGAAGATTCACCCCTTTCAGTCTGCAAAATATATCAAACACAATTTTTGTGCATCCAAATATGCATTAGTTTTAGTAAAATCATAAATATAAACAATTACAATGACATGTTTAATCCATATTAAACTCTATACACATTTTCAAAATATTAACAATTCTACACTCTTACAAATAAGCACATATGAAAATATATACAAAGTTCATAAGCATTTAACTCAAATAACATGTCAAAGTAGTCATTACTAACAATTAAACAAGTCTCAAATGGCAAATGTATCAAATTAATCAAGTTCATGAATTTTCACCTAAAAAGCCCACTTTAATCTCTAAAAATCATATTTAGGATCAATGTTTGGATCATTTAACTACCTAAACATGTTACACTAATCAATTAAGCAATAATTCATGACAAAAATCGGCCATAACCTGTTTATATCAAAAAGCCCTAATTTTGCTCAAGAACACAAACCCTAGATTATTCAAAAATTGAAGTTCAAAGCTTCTAATCATGTTAAATAGCATCAATCTAGGTTATACAAGCATAATATACAAACAATTTAAGCATTATTACACTAGAAAGCATTAAAATCGAATTATGTATGAAATTGTTCAAGAACACTAAAATTCGAATTAAATGGTGTTTAGGTGTAGAAATTTACCGATTTCCTTGTGTAATTCCTTGATAATAGTCTCCTCATTGCGATTTTATGAAAGATTTGATGAAAAATGGCGAATTTGTGATGAATTTTCGTGGGTTTTTTGGGTAAAAATGTGTGTGTGTGTATTTGTAACTGGTCTGTTTGACCAAATAAGTATTCTGGTTTTTCTGACCTCCGCGAGTGCGGTGGTGGGCCAGCTTAAATCACTGCGAGTCGCGGTGGTTTTTTTTTTTTTTTAATAAAACCTTATAACTTTATAAAACATAAAATTAATTTAAAAATTAAAATTTTGTTTCTTTTTAGGATGAGGGCGTTTCGGATCGTTGTCCTAGTCCGTCCCTCGACAAAATTTTAAAATTTGTCAATTTAAAGCGCGGTTTTTAAAAGTAAAGATTTTTGGGTTTTTTTAATGTTTTTGGCATACTTTAATTCAATAAGATTAAAAATAATGATAATAAAAGTTCTCGTCCCTCCCTCGGGTAAAGCAATTTCGGTTCAATGACCTAGTCTTCAACTCACGACGAATTTTAAAAATCATATTTTTAACTTAACGAAATAAAGTAAATTTTTGTTTTTATAATCACACCAAACTTAAATTTAAAATGCATAAAATTGAAAATTCATATTATTAAAATTTAAAATTTCACACCAAATTTATATTATATTTTTGTTTTTATACAAACTTATATTAAAAATATTAAGTTTTTCAACTATTTACAAACTTAAATATATTGATTTTAAAAAGTTCACAATATTAATTTAATATTTATATATTAATTTTAAAAACATGGTAAAAATAAAATTAAAAATCTTTTTGGCTTTTATCTCACTTTAATCAATCAAATATTATCAAAAATATGCGCCCCTCTTTTCGGTAAAGTAATTTCGGTTTTATGACCTAATTTAACTCATGACAAATTTTTGAAATATTTTAGGTTGATTGATTAAAGATATTTATACCTTAAGAATAAACGGTAAATTTCGCAGTGATGTAATAAATTTTTGTATGATATCAATAATTTCGGTCGCAAGACCTAATTTTATCGAATACCAATTTAATACTTTATAGCGAACAAATTAGCGTTTATTATCAAAAGGTTAAAAATTAAAAATAAAAAATAAAAACTGTACAGACTTACCTGTGAGATAGTATTCTTAGTGATATGCTCTAGCCCACTCATAAGATAGTCGGACTAATTGATTTTCCATAGCTACATTGGCGTAACCTCGAGCATTTAACGTTTTTTCCTCTAAACATATGAACGGTCCGTCTCTGCATAAAGTAACAAATTCGGTGTTTGAATAGGTTTGATTATTTGAACATTTACCTTCGTGTGACCATTTTCCGCATTTGTGACATTTTTCAAGGTGTCGTGCTCTTCTTTTCGCTGCGGATTTTGATTTTTCTTTACCAAATTGTAACTTATTATCTTCGCATCTGGATTCTTTTCTTACTCCGTCCAATTTACCTCTGATTAATGATACCAATTCACTTGGAAGTGTGTCATTATTACGTTTAGTGATCAAAGCGTGTAGCATTAGACCATGGTTTAATTCACAGGAAGTCTTCATTTCGAAAAACCTAAAAAAAATAAAAATTCAGAATGGGGGGAGAAGACTAGTTCTTTAGGGTCTGCTAGGGAAAGACCATTCGGGTTTCATTTTCGAGAACTACACGAAAACAGAAAATCTAACTCTAACACAAATTCATATTATCCTTTAAAAGACTTGATTCTCCCCACACTTAGTTAGCTGTAGTGTTGAAATTGTGATTAACTTCGTTGTCAACTTCCATCGGACTATCTATGTAATGTTTAACTCTGTGACCATTAACTTTAAATTCAATCCCATTTGAATTTATCAATTCTACTGTTCCGTATGGGAAAATTCTTTTGATTATGAATGGTCCAGACCATCTTGATTTCAATTTTCCAAGAAATAGCTTGAATCGTGAATTGAAAAGAAGAACTCTGTCTCCTTCTTTAAATTCTTTTGAACTTCTGATTCTTTTATCATGCCATTTCTTCGTTCTTTCCTTATAGATTAACGAATTTTCGTATGCTTTATGTCTTAATTCTTCTAATTCGTTTAATTGACTTAATTGTAGACGTCCAGCTTCATGTAAATCAAGATTACACGTCTTCAAAGCCCAAAATGCTTTGTGTTCAATTTCTACTGGAAGATGACATGCTTTTCCGTAAACGAGTTTAAAAGGTGTGGTTCCAATTGGAGTTTTGTAGGCTGTTCTAAAAGTCCAGAGTGCATCCTCCAATTTCATGGACCATTCCTTCGGATTTGATCCTACGGTTTTCTCTAGAATATGTTTTAAAGCTCGGTTGGTATTTTTAACTTGTCCACTTGTCTGTGGATGATAAGCAGTGGAGATTTTATGAGTTACTCCATCTCTTTTAAGAACTTTCTCAAGTTGATTATTATAAAAATGAGTTCCCCGATCACTTATTAAAGCTTTCGGTGTTCCAAACCTTGCAAAAAGACGTTTTAAAAAATTGACTACAACTCGTGCATCGTTAGTTGGAAGAGCTTGTGCTTCCGCCCATTTAGATACATAATCAATGGCTACGAGAATGTAGAGATTATTATGAGATTTTGGAAATGGACCCATAAAGTCAATACCCTAAATGTCAAATACTTCACATACTTGAATGACATTTTGTGGCATTTCATCACGTTGACTTATTTTTTCGGCCCTTTGACAAGCATCACAGGATTTGCAAAGAAGGTGTGCGTCTTTGTAAATTGTAGGCCAATAGAATCCAGTATCGTAAACTTTTCTTGCTGTTAGTTGAGGCCCATAATGCCCTCCTGTTGGTCACGTGTGACAATGGTTTAAGATTTTACTAGCTTCATCTTCGAATACACATCGGCGTATTATTCCATCAGGACAACTCTTAAACAAATGTGGATCTTCCCAGAAATAGTATTTTATATCACTAAAAAATTTCTTTCGTTTTTGGTACGACAATCCTTTTTCAAGGAATCCACATACTAAGTAGTTTGCATGGTCTGCAAACTATGGAATTTCATTATAATCTATCTTCAATAGATATTCATCAGGAAAGTTGTCTTGTATGGCTGATTCATTTAGAACTTCTAATTCGGGATTTTTAAGACGAGAAAGATGATCAGCGGCGAGATTCTCTGCTCCTCTTTTATCTCAGATTTCAATATCAAACTCTTGTAAGAGTAAGATCCAACGGATTAATCTTGGTTTAGCATCTTGTTTCGAAAATAGGTATCTAAGAGCAGAATGGTCAGTATAGACCACTGTTTTAGCTAGAACGAGATATGATCGAAATTTGTCAAAAGCAAAAACAATAGCAAGGAGTTCTTTTTCAGTAGTTGTGTAATTCGTTTGTGCTCCTTGTAACGTCTTACTAGCATAATATATAGGTTGAAATTGTTTTTCAATCCTTTGTCCTAAAATGGCTCCCATTGCAAAATCACTTGCATCGCACATTAGTTCAAACGGTAGATTCCAATTTGGTGTTATCATGATCGGCGCATCAGTGAGTTTCTCTTTAAGAATATTAAAAGATTTGATACATTCATCTGAAAAGATGAATGGAGCATCCTTTTCTAGGAGTTTATTCATAGGAGTGGCAATTTTAGAGAAATCTTTTATGAAACGTCGGTAAAAACCGGCATGCCCTAGAAAACTCCTAACTCCTCTAACATTGGTGAGATGTGGAAGTTTAGCAATTACATCTACTTTAGCTCTATCCACTTCAATTCCTTCTTTTGAGATTTTATGACCAAGAAAGATGCCTTCTTTAACCATGAAATGGCATTTCTCCCAATTAAGAACTAGATTTGATTGTTCGCATCTAATAAGCATTCATTCAAGATTAGCTAGACATGTTTCAAATGTATCACCGAAGACTGAAAAGTCATCCATGAAAACTTCCATGCATTCTTCTATCATGTCGTGAAAAATCGCCATCATGCACCTTTGAAAGGTTGCAGGGGCGTTGCAAAGTCCAAATGGCATGCGTTTGTAAGCAAAAGTACCATAAGGGCACGTGAATGTGGTTTTCTCTTGGTCTTCGGGTGCTATTGGAATTTGAAAATATCCGGAAAAACCATCAAGAAAACAATAGTAACTATTTCCGGCTAATCTTTCCAACATTTGATCAATGAAAGGTAAGGGAAAGTGATCTTTTCTGGTGGCGTCATTTAATTTTCTATAATCAATACAAACACGCCATCCTGTTACAGTCCTAGTAGGAATAAGCTCATTTTTCTCATTTGTGATGACAGTCATACCACCCTTCTTAGGCACGCATTGAACTGGGCTTACCCATGGACTATCAGAAATTGGATAAATTAAACCTGCATCTAGCAGTTTAATAATTTCTTTCTTAACAACATCTTGCATATTCGGATTTAGTCTTCGTTGGCGTTTGCACATACGTTTTATGACCTTCTTCCATAAGGATTTTATGTGTGCAATACGAAGGACTTATTCCTTTAATATCATGAATCTTTCATGCAATGGCTGGTTTATGAGCTTTTAACACAAAAATGAGTTGTGATTTCTCATTTTCAGTAAGAGAAGATGATATTATTACAGGTAATTCAGATTCACCATGTAAATAAGCATATTCCAAATGGTTTGGAAGTGGCTTTAACTCTAATGTTGGTGGTTCTTCTATCAATGATTTATATCGATATCTATCTTCTTCTTTTAGCATTTGAATTTCTTCTGTTGTTGGTTCATATCCATTAGCCATAAGTGTAGCTAACATTTCAGTTTCATCAATTGGTTCAGTTCCTTCTCCTAAAGAACATTCTCCTGTTCCTTGTAATTCTGGAAATTCTTCTAACAATTCTGCATGTGAATCTATAGTTTAAATATAATAACATGTATCATCTGCAGATTGCGGTTGTTGCATTACTCTATCAACTGAAAATGTAACACTCTCGTCCTCTATACTTAGGGTCAGTTTCTTACCAAACACGTCTATCATAGCTTTAGCCGTGTTTAAGAATGGTCTTCCAAATATGAGAGGAACATGAGAATCTTCTTCCATGTCCAGAACATCAAAATCTACTGGAAATACTAAAGTACCAGCTTTAACTAGCATGTTCTCCATTATCCCTCTAGGATATTTTATTGATCGATCGGCTAGTTGTATGCTTATTCGTGTTGGTTTCAATTCTCCAAGGTCTAGTTTAGTGTATAGTGAATACGGCATTAAATTTATACTAGCACCTAAATCTGCCAATGCTTCTATTGAACTAAGACTACCCAAAAAACATGGAATTGTGAAACTTCCTGGATCTGATAATTTTTCTGGTATCTTATTCAACAGCACTGCTGAACAATTAGCATTCATAGTAACGGCCAAGAGTTCTTCCATTTTCTTTCTATTTGAGATTAGATCTTTTAGAAATTTAGCATATCTAGGCATTCCTGAAATTACATCAATGAAAGGAAGATTTACATTTATCTATTTAAACATATCCAAGAATTTGGATTGCTCGGCTTCAAGTCTCTCTTTTCTCATTTTACTCGGGTAAGGAAGTGGTGGTTGGTATGGTTTAACATGAGGTTTAGCTTTAACTGTGTTATCTTCATTAACCTTTTCAACTACCGGTTCTTTTTCCTTATCTTGATCAGGTTGTGGTTCTTGTGGAGTAGGAATAGCTTCCTCAGAAATTACAGGTATTTCATGTGGTTTAAGTATTGTACCACTTCTTGTGGTAATAGATTTAACTGTTTCATTCCGGGGGTTAGCATTTGTATCACTAGGTAGACTTCCCGGTTTTCTTTCACCTATTAACCTTGCTAGGTTACTCACTTCTTGTTCCAGATTTTGAATAGAAGCTTGTTGATTTCTAAATGCTTGAGCATTTTGTTCATTGGTTTGTTTCTGAGATGTGAAAAACTGTGTTTGAGATTCAACTAGCTTCGTCATCATATCTTCTAAATTTGGCTTTTTACCATCGGTTTGTGGTGGTTTGTTTTGAAAATTAGGTCTTTGCTGGTTGTAAGTATTGTTGGATACTTGTTGATTACTAGGATCTTGTTGGTTGTTGTATGGAATATTTTGGTTATAATTCTGGTTTTGATTGTAAATTGGTCTTGGCGGTTGATAATTATTCTGATAATTATTTCCAGGCCTTTGGTTTATGTATGAAATATTCTCTCTTTGTTCCATTGTTAGTTCAATACTGAGACAATCTTTTGTCAAATGTGGTCCTCCACACTGCTCACAACTAATTCGTATTGAGTGTATATCCTTAGTCATCTTTTCCATTCGTCTCTCGACAGCATCTATCTTTGCGAAAATGGAATCTAAGTCATGGCTAGAATCGGCTCTAGCTGCTTTAGATGATCTAACGATATCTTTTTCTTGGTGCCACTCATGTGAGTGGGAAGCAGTGTTATCAATAATTTTGTAAGCATCAGTTTCTGTTTTCTTCATAATAGAACCACCAGCTGCTATATCTATGCCTTTCCTTGTAGTGATGTCGCATCCTTGGTAAAATATTTGTACTATTTGACAGGTATCTAAACCATGTTGCGGACATCCTCTTAATAATTTACCAAATCTTGTCCACGCCTCATATAGAGTTTCATTTGGCTTATGTGTGAATGTAACAATTTCTCCTTGAAGTCTTACGGCTTTAGATGTTGGAAAGAATTGTTTAAGAAATTTTTCAACTAAAACGTCCCATGTATCAATCGCCCCTTCAGGTAACGATTCTAACCAATCTTTAGCTTCTCCCTTTAAAGTTCAGGGAAATAACATGAGATATATCTGTTCATCCTCCATTTCTCTGATTTTAAATAGTGTACAGATCCTATTAAAGGTACGAAGATATTCATTTGGATCTTCCTTCGGCGCACCACTAAATTGACATTGATTAGTCACCATGTGTAGAATTTGTCCTTTGATTTCATAATCTGGCGCATTAATGTATGAATGAGTAATTGCGTGACCTTGGCCAGTGCGTTTAGCTCTCATTCGGTCTTCCATACTTAGAGGTTCCAGATTCTCCATTATTGAATTTGTTGAATCTGAATCACTAGAGGATTCTGATTTAATGGTTCGTTCCTCAACAATCTCTATTTAAATGATTGGTGGTTCCGGAGGAAAAATTAATGGTTCAGGATCTATGAATCGTCCCTGAATATTCTCCGGATTCTCAATTGTGAGGTCGGGTTCAAAAAATGGATTATCGGAAATTTGAATTGGAGTACTTGGTTGACTGGATGACAATTCTAAAGAAAAATCAACGGCGACAATATTAGCTAGATGTCTTGATCTGGTTACAGGTGGTGAACGTACAAAAGGTGGTGAACGTCTTGCTCGGTGCATTCACTGAATATCCTATTAGTTTTTAAAAGGAAAGAAAATTTATATAAGTTATCCAATTAATAGACTTTTCTGATTTTGCCCACGTTTTTAATAGCCAAAAGATGCAGCAGAGGGGCAGGATTCGTTTGGTCTCAATATAATTGAGTACTGTTTGGCTCCAATAACCCGGTCCACGTACAAATCCAACTATTACTACGAACCAGAAAATTTTGATGTCTATCAATTTAACTACTTAAAATAAATTTTCGTAATTTAAAGAAATTTAGAGAAGAAGTAGAAAAATTCTATGTCCTAAAAACTAGAATTGCGAGAAATAAGAAAGAAAAAGAGCGTGTCGGTATTAAAATTGGAGAAATAAGAAAGAAAAAGAGTGAGTTATAAAACTTTAAAACACTCGACTAACCCAACCTTATTATTATCACTAACTTAAAATTAAAATTGCAAATTGAGATTACTAATTGGAGTGATAATTGATACATAGGTAAAAGGCGTCGAAAAATAAAAATAAGAAAGTAGCGCGTTGAAACTTAAAAAGGAACGAAAAATTAAGAATTAAAAGTTGCGTCTAAAAATATTAAAGCTTACAAGTAAAACTATATCCCAAATGGAAATAACTTAAAAAGGTACTAAAAACTTAGAACAGCGTCGCAAAATTCTAGAGCACCTAAATCTTAGTCTAAAGAAAAAAGCACTTAAGGGATTTTACGGCAAAACCTAAAAATCTAGAAATAAAAATAAATATGGCAATAACTATGACTTAAAACTAAATACGAGTGAAAAATACAAAAATTACGCTAAAACGAATAAAAAGGGATAAAATATAAAAATATACTAAAAGTTGTAAAAATTACAATTTTTATAAAAATATTATTTTTATATTATTTATTTTATAAAACTACTAATTTTATATATTAATAAAACTAATTAAACTTAAAATACAAAATAATTAAAAACTAAAACTAATTATAATAATAAATAATTAATAACCTAATTAGGTTTAATAGTAATAATTAATAATACTCCGTAATTATTACAGTTTGCAGAGTCAACCCCTAGCCTGTCAGTGGACCTCCGCGAGTGCGGTTGGTCCCGGTTCAAAACCTCCGCGAGTCGCGGAGGGTCAAATTTAAGCTGAGGAAGGGTTCGATTTTTTACAGGTTCAGTTTTGTTTTTTATATTTTTATTATGTTTTTCTGTTTAATCAAATATATATAAAATATAACTAAATATTTTTATAAAACAATAAAATATTTATTTTTAAACTCAAAAGTAAAAATACTTTTTTTTAAAAAAACTTTATATATTTTTTAACAAACTCTTTTTATATTTTTATATTTTTTTTAAAAACATATATTTTTATACGAAGAACTTAATAAAAACTTTTACAAAATTATATTTTTTTTATCATTAGCGTTGCGCTTTCGTCGTTTTAGTTTCCTGGCAGCGGCGCCAAAAATACTTGATGTTATGCGAGGTGTATATAAAATAGCTTTATTTTTACAACTAAATACTATTAAATACGATACAATTTTACACAAGATATTTATTTATTTATAGAATGGATATACTTAAACCTTGCTACAACACTTATAGGCAGTGTACCTAATCGTACAGTAGTGTAGTTTTTAGTAAGTCCGGTTCGTTCCACAGGGAATCTTTTAAACAAAGCTTAACGCTATATTAGTTTTAATTTATAAAAAATACAAATATATATATATAAGTAATATTATTATTATAAAGGGGGGTTTTTACCGTTTAATGACCGGTTTGTCGATTTTAAAACTTTAGTCGCAGTTAAAACCTAATGTAAAATAATAAATAAATAAAAGACTAAATTTAAAGCGTAAAGTAAATAACGATAATGAAATTGCGATTAATAAAAGTGCGATAAAATAAAATTGCGATAATTAAAAAGTACGATAATTAAAAGTGCAATTAAATACAATAACAATAAATAAAAGTGCGATAATTAAAAGTGCAATTAAATATAAAATAAAAGAATTATGCTTATTTAAACTTCCGTAATCATGATGTTTGACGCGTTGATTTTAGTTTTATGCCCATGGATTAATTGTCCTTTGTCCTGGATTATTTAATATGTCCATCTGGTTTTTGTGCATAACAGTCCATCAGTCATAAATATAAAGTGTGAGTATCCTCGTCAAATTATCCTTATATCCGAAGTCAAATATTCCAACTAATTGGGGACTTAAACTGTAACAAGGTTTTAATACTTTGTTATCAATTATGCCAAGTGTCCTTGTACATAATTTCACCCCTATTTTAATAATTCCATAGGCTATTAATCCATTTCCGTGTCCGGTTAAATGAACGATTATTCGTACATATAAATATCCCGCCCATCGTGTCCGATTGAGTGTATATGGTTATTTATAGGGACGTCCAATTGTAAATCTTTATATTAAAATTAACAAACTATCATTTAGTTAAACAAATATAAAGCCCATTAATAGCCCATAGTCTAATTTCCACAAGTGTCGTTCTTTTGTCCAAACCCCAATTATGGTACAAAGCCCAATTACCCAATTTTAGTAATTAGCCCAACATCATGATTACTTCTTTTTAAATAAGCATAATAATAATTTAGCTACGAGACATTAATGTAAAAAGGTTGAACATAACTTACAATGATTAAAAATAGCGTAGCGTTACACGGACAGAATTTCGACTTACACCCTTACAACATTCGCTAACATACCCTTATTATTAGGATTAAAATTAAAATTAAAATTAAAATATAAATATATATATATAAGTTTACGTATGAGGAAAAGGAAAAGATGTGTAAAAAATTCGGCCGAATGCTCGGCCTTTTAAAGGTGGATTTCTGACTTTTTGGGCTCCGCGAGTGCGGCCATTTTGTTCTTCAGAGCTCCGCGAGTGCGGAGCTGTGGATTCCAGCTCACACAAGCTTGGCTCCTAGCTTGCCGACGGATTTATAATATAATATAATATATATATATTAATTTTAAGAATTAATTATATATTATATTATATTCATGTGCATAGTTGACTTGTAATTTTTAGTCCATTGCGTCGAGCGTTGAGAGTTGACTCTGGTCCCGGTTCCGGATTTTCGAACGTCCTTTCGTATAATTTAATATCTTGTACTTTGCGTTTCGCGTCTTGTACTCTTGTAATTTTGAGACATTTCTTATCAATAATTGGAACCTCTTTGATTGTACTTTGTACTTTTTAGCTTTTTGGTCGTTTGCGTCTTCAATTCGTCGAATCTGTCTTTTGTCTCCACCTTTTATTATTTAAACGAAAATCACTTGTAAATAGAACAATTGCAACTAAAAGCTTGTCTTTCTTGAGGGATAATGCTATGAAATATATGTTCGTTTTTAGCATTATCAGTAATTCTGTATCCAATGAAGTCTTCAGCGAATATCTTGCTCCTACTTATTCTAAATCCTTGCGGACAAATTTCTTCATCATCTTCTGATCTTAAATATTTTAAATTCTAAGATATCATTGTATCTTTTGTTATAAATATCTTCGATATTTTTGAAGATACCTTCATAAATATCTTTGTCCGAAATTATCTATCTCCTCGTGCTATCTATGTTACATCATAAAAGAAACTGTTTTAGTTTCTATCCTTCTATAAAATTTGACTTTAGATTATGAATGATTTTTGAAGAAGTGTTGGGAGTTGAAGCATGAGTTAGTATAATATAATGACGCCTGTCCAACGTGATTATATTACAGTAAGTCATGATGAATTTCTAATGGAACGCGATGATGGTTCACAGATCATACCATCATCATGTGCCATGTTACATAACTCTTTCATTCTACTTAACCTCAAAACATATCAAGAAAATATATTTGCTTGATATTCTATTTTTCCGTAATTTCTGGTAATTTAACAAATCAAATCGTGCTATTACGTTCCTCTCTGATTAGAATATTATAATCATTCGAAACTCTATATCTATGAATTCTGGACCATTATTCGCTTGACTTAAAGTCGAGAAGAGAAAACAAAAGCATGGAGCTCTGACATATAAGGGAAAATATAAAGCCCGATAACAACACAAAAATTACAAACCATGTATATCAATGCGTATAGAAATATAAAGACACGGGAGTATAATAAACACTATAATCCCTAGAGCGAAGTAGAAGTAAACAAATTCCTCCGGTGGGAGTTGGAATAGAAGGATGATTGTTGCGATAGTCAGAATGAGGTCAAGGATCAGAATTGGATTTAGCATTTTCAAAATCTTTTGGAAATATGAATTAAGGAAGGAAGTAGAGGAGTGGTGAAAATAATGGAACGTAAGAGATGAATTTATAGTAAAATATCAGGCATAAGCAATCGAGGCAGATTACCGCATTTAATTAAAGAGAATCTTAATTTTCTTAATTACCGAAGAATCAAATCTTATATAGATTTTGAAGATTTTCTTTAAATCCCTTGAATCTCAGAAGATTAACCGTGACTACATCAAAAGTTAAGACGAATCTTTGTTTCTTCATTTCACTCTTTTGTGATAGCTCCACTCGTACACTTTGAGTAATCGAATTGTATATTCATATTATTCAATGGTGATAAAACTTTATTTATCAACTCATATTCGTCATGAAAACATTTTTTTTTATTAGCCATGACGACCTCGATCAAATTTCGGGACGAAATTTTGTTTAACGGGTAGGTACTGTCACGACCCGAAAAATTTCGAATAATTTTGAACCAAACTCACGATACGATTTCATAATTCTGACATGAGAAGTAAAGTCCATTATGTTGCATCTCAAAAAATTTTAAAATATTTTCATATATCCATTTGACCTTCGACTGTTCTCGACGATTCACGAACAACTATTTGAAATTGGATACATATATATTTAAATATACATAATAATTTAAAATATAATTAAAAAATAATGTACGAGTTATTTGTTGGAAATAAATATGTAAAATAATATTCGATGTAAAGAGAAATATTATTTTATTATATATATATATATATATATATATATATATATATATATATATATATATATATATATATATATATATATATATATATAAATGTTATTTGTAAATGTATAAGATTATATTTTAAATTTAATGGTTTAAATATATATATATATATATATATATATATATATATATATATATATATATATATATATATATATATATATATATATATATATATATATATATATATATATATATATATATATATATATTTAATATATTTAATTACATAATAAAGTTTGTGATTAAAAATGTAATTATATATATACATATATTATATTGAAAATATATGATTTTGAGCTTAAATAGTAAACGGTTGTAATACTCGGTTGACATTTCGTTAGGGTTCATATAGATCTATTACATATTTATGAAAAATTAAAATGAAAGTTGGATCGTAAATGGATTACGAAGTTTATAGGTTTGATAAAAATATTTTTACCTTTTTAGTTTAAATTTTAGTACTCCGTACATGTTAAATGGAACAGAAAATAAATAATTATCGAACCTTTTTGATCACGTTTTAAACAGTAAATGATTAAAATAATTAAATGAACTTAATTTAAAAATTTGGGATTTTCAGGAACGCTTTTATACGTTAACTGTTTAGCAATGGATACGATAGTACAGTCCGTGAAAAGCGTCGGTAGAATCAATCCAAATATCTGATGACTAACTATTCTATATTGAATTCATATATCTGCACGTTTATTATTATTAATAATATTATATTATATTTAGATTCTTCAATCCGTGAATGTAATAGAGAACTACTGTACTTAATTGATACTTTGGGATATTATTGTTTTCCTTTTTATCACGGACTATCTATCTATCAAAATCCATTGTATATAGAATATACATTACACAGACAACTTAACATCATCTCTCTTTCTTCTTTTTTTGCTCACCATAACCATTCCCATAAAAAATCCCATCCCTCTTTCTCTGGTAACCAGGAAACCACATCTTAAACCCACATCTCCTTCTCTATTGTTGCTACGTCAACCATCATCAAAGCTTGATCACCATGGATAAACACAACCCACATATATTCTTCCTACCATCTAATACTTGTTTACTACTCTTTATCCTCGCCATCTTAAACCACTTTGTGTTTTCATTCTTGTTTCTTCGATCACCTACAAAACACCACAATCCTTTTTAATCTCCTATAATACACGACACAACTCCGGTTACTTCATCAACTTTGGCAAAGGTATAAATGTTAATGATAAGATCAACCCTTTCACTTTTTCTCCTACTTGAATCACCATCCTCTTCATCGACTACAACCATGAATCAAACAACCGCCACCTCGTTCATCTCACCGAACCACCACCACTTAACTGAAAGGACCCGTTCATATCGATTATAAACGATTCAAAATAGTTGATTACATCGCGAGGTACTTGACCTCTATATGAAACATTGCATTCGTTTTTAAAAGACAAACTTTCATTTCATCGAAAGTTGACAGGCATGCATACCATTTCATAATATATCTAAACTATAAATGACTTAGTAATATTCTTGATGAACTCAATGACTCGAATGCAACGTCTTTTGAAATATGTCATGAATGACTCCAAATAATATCTCTAAGATGAGCAAATGCACAGCGGAAGATTTCTTTCGTACCTGAGAATAAACATGCTTTCAAGTGTCAACCAAAAGGTTGGTGAGTTCATTAGTTTAACATAAATAATCATTTCCATCATTTTAATAGACCACAAGATTTTCATTTTCATTTCTCATAAATATACGTCCCATGCATAGAGACAAAAATCATTCATATGGATTGAACACCTGGTAACCGATATTAACAAGATGCATATAAGAATATCCCCTATCATTACGGGACATTCATCGGATATGATAAAACAACACCGAAGTACTAAAGCATCCGGTACTTTGGATGGGGTATGTTAGGCCCAATAAATCTATCTTTAGGATTCGCGTCAATTAGTAGATCGGTTTACTAATTCTTAGGCTACCAAGCAAAAGGGGCATATTCAGCTTCGATCATTCAACTATAGAATGTAGTTTCAATTACTTGTGTCTATTTCGTTAAACATTTATAAAAGTTGCGCATGTATTCTCAGCCCAAAAATGTAAAGGGTAAAAAGAGCAAATGAAACTCACAATACTGTATTTTGTAGTAAAAATACATATGACGGCATTGAACAAATGTTTTTTTTTTTTTTTTTTTTTTTTTTTTTTTTGAAAGGCGAACAAATGTAGAGTTGGCCTTGGATTCACGAACCTATATCAATTATATTTCTATTAAAACATATAATAGAAATATCATAATTTCATTTATTAATATATATCATTTATATATATTTTGTAGTTATATTAGATTTATACTAGATTCCATTTAAAAACATATACTTTATTTTATATCCTAATTTATATGTTACATATATTTATTTTGTATATGCATTTAAAGTGATTAATATAGTTATAGTAGTATTATATTAAAGATACTTAATTTATTGTATGTAAGTTTTTATATAAGTAATGTTAATATGATTTGTATATAGTTATATGGAATATTAATATAATTGTAGTGTATGAAATAAGTATGTTTTATATACAAAATATTTATTTGTTTAAAAATGATAGTTTTGATATTAGTGATTTACTACTAATAATAATAATAATAATAATAATAATAATAATAATAATAATAATAATAATAATAATAATAATAATAATAATAATAATAATAATAATAATAATAATAATAATAATAATAATAATAATAATAATAATAATAATAATAATAATAATAATAATAATAACTTTATTAAAAATGATAATATTAATAATAATAATGATATTGTTAATAATGATACTTTTTTAATAATAATAATAATAATAATAATAATAATAATAATAATAATAATAATAATAATAATAATAATAATAATAATAATAATAATGGTTACAAAAGTGATACTAATACTAATACTGATGGAAATAATGATAACTTGTATTATTTTCATAATAATATTAATATTAATAATAATCTTAATCATGATAATAATAATAATAATAATAATAATACAACTATTATTGATAATAATAATAATAATATTCATACTTGTAGTTATAATCATAATACATGAAAATTTTATCATAATACTTATATTAGTAATTAATAATACTAATAACTAATATTCATAATACCTAATAATAATAATAATAATAATTCTAATAATGATAAGTGTAATAATAACAATAATAATAATCATAATAACAATACTACTACTACTAATAATAATAATAATAATAATAATAATAATAATAATAATAATAATAATAATAATAATAATAATCATTTTTGGTTTAGGAAACTACCTCCAAAAGCTTTCTTAAAAAAATGCCCCGAGCCGGGCTCGAATCCGAGACCTCTCGTTTCCCGCCAACACCCTTATCCCTTCCACTGCTACTTAGTTTTTTGAATTAATTAATTCGTGTAATTCTTTTAACTTATACTATCATCGCCTCATCATACCCATTGTATCATCCTAAACATCATCCTAATTTATCCCAAACGTCATCAACACTATCATCATTATTCGCGACATTATCATCATTATTACCATCATTGTTCTTTATGTATTATCATACATATATCGTCATACATGTATCATCATTCTTTACTATGTTAACCCTTATCATCATCGTGAATCATCACGATCATCATCTTCTCACTATTATCATCTTCTCGAAAAATAAAAACAAAGCATCACAGATCCATCTTCATCATCGTCTAACCTAACCATCATTATCATCATGATCTCATGATCATGATACTCGTATCCATCTATCCTCATCATTATCAATATTATCATAATCAAATATTATCTTAACATCATTCATCATCATACCCCCTTATCCTCTAATCGTGATTCTTATTATTATAATATCATTATCATTTCGTTTATGTCACATAATCCCGAAGGGAGCAGGCATAGAAAGAGTTTGCAGGTTTAATTATTCGTGGTATATGTTACAGGCCCAATATTAAGAACAGGCCCAACATAATTAGAACTATGGATCTATAATTGAGTTTAGCAGCCCACCAAGTTATCCAAACTTATTCGCTATAACGTCTATCTCTTGCAAAATTATTTGATCGATAAATAATAATGGGCGGGGTTTGCAATTGTCGGCCATAATATAAAAGTGGCAGCATGTGTACAGCACCTCACTAACCACTTCTAATATTAAATGTTTGATCAAGTTGTAGTATAAATAAATTAAAAAGGCATTCAATAGTTTGATCAATTATCACCATTTTCACGATTTCTTCATCATCTTAGAGCATCATCCATCTCTTTTTAGTTATAAAACAGAAGACATAGAATGAAAAGCAGGAGTAAAAGTAGCAGCTGTGGTATCAACATGATGTTGTTCAGGTTTTTGGTCCTGGTAACAAAAATGAAGAAACAAAGGTGATGTGGGTTTGGTTTCTGGGTTGCGTCCGAACAAAGGCAGGAACAAGAAGATAGTTGTTGAGGTTGAATATGGTAATGGTGGTGATGAAGGTTTGATGAATCTCCTTTGCTATTCATATAGCTTAGATACATGTACATATATGTATGCTTATAAAGATCAAGAGAGGTTTTGGGTTTGATTCCTAACAGCAAACGAACAGAAAAATTCGAGTAGAAGTAGTGGTTTAATGAGGGAAGTTGTGGTTTTGTTTTTGGTACCGGTTGCAGGAAAGGGAGAGTAACAGGTGATCGTTGGTGATGTGGTGTTTATGAGTTGCACTTGAAAGTAACCAAGCAGCTGGATCAATAACATGATGATGAGTGGTGATTATGAAGTGTCTGGTTTAATCATTTAGACTGAAACAGTGAACCAGAAATATAATTTAGTTGGTGGTTATCAATGGGGTTCAAGATGACAGTTTGTGTCAGAAAAATAGAAAGAACAAGATGACGAGCTGAGTACAGTAACACTTACGAGTGAGTTTTGTGGAGTTTGAAAGAACTAAATAGAATCAACTTTGTAGAAGAAGATTTAAATGGTTTCCGTGGTGTTGTTTTTGGGCTGAGCTGATCGAACAGCAACCTCGAGTAAAACAGCAGTACACGACCACAAAATATAGTTGCAGGTTGTTTTTGTTGGGTGTTTGCAGGGTGATCGAGCAAAGTGGGTTATGGTGAGTTCAGAATAGAAGAGAGGGATGTGAGGTGTTTGAGAATGCTTGAAGAAAGAAAATAATACAGAGAGTGAAAGTGGGTGTTCTTAACCTATCATGTATATATTTATTATGTATGTTAGTGTATGGAATTAACCAAAAGCATCAACAATATAAATCTCGTGATCGAATAGGAAAAAGAAAGAAAACAAGTATTCTGGTCCCAGTTTGTTACATGTAGCAATCATTAATCATCTTCATTTATTTTACAGTGATTTGGTTTGTATAGAGCAGTAAATTATAATTTAGATGAGTTGGTGATGTGCGACCACATGTGTACATATACAATTTAGTTGTAAAGTAGGTGATTAATTGATACAAAAGTTAAAACACATGTTGGTTGTAATTAATTCTCATATATCCGTACCAATCATCTATATATATAATCTATGTGATTTAGTTAGTGGAAAATGACAACAAACAACACACTATAATTTACAATTCAAATATGGCATAATATAACATGATATTAATTTACATTCATGGATGCATATAACTATTATACTGCCAAAGCTTATAGATCGGGTATTATTTCAGATCTCGTTGTTTACTAAAAAAATTCGAAATCCCATATATATATTTTACATACATCAATTATATATATATTGATTTATTTTAAATATTAATTATAATATTATTTTATTTCATTTTACATAATAAATTCTAATAAGAACAACATATAATACTTCAAATTATATTTCAAATTATATTTCAAATTATTATCTATTTTTATATGCACACATATCTATTTACATTTAATTGTTCGTGAATCGTCGAGAATGGTCGAAGGTCAAATTGAATATACAAACACAGTTTTAAAATTCTTGAGATTTAACTTAACAACTTTGCTTATCGTGTCAGAATAATATAAAGATAAAGTTTAAATTTGATCGGAAATTTCTAGATCGTCGCATTAACCATCTTTGTTGTTACTCTTTATTGTTTCTATTCGAACAACCCAACACCGCATGATCACCACCATAACTACAACCCGATTACCATCACCATTTTATATCAAAACCCAAACCATGTTTCCGATCAACCCAATATATCACCACCTTCATCCTAATTAAAAATCACCTCTTCTTACACAGCCATCCCTTATTGCTGCTGTAAAACCGTCACTATAGACCACCATGATCGACAGATTGTTACTATCACTGCTTTTTTGGTTTTCTGTTTCAGATCATCACCAAGAACCACTGTAATACCATCAAGCCTGCATCCTGTTATTACTTCTGTTTTTCTGTTCGCGTTAAAACAAGCAAAACCTGCATAATTGCAGCCTCATAACCTGTAACTATTAAACCTGCATACCTGCTCGTCACTACAGTTAAACGAAAACCAAACAACCCACAAAACCTACTACTTTCGAATCACACTGCTGCTATTACTTATGTTTTTCTGTTTCCACCACAAACAACACCATCGGGACTCATCTCCAACAAATATTCGATTCCCTTCTGTTTTCTAACCGAGAACCTCAACAAACCGAAAACACCCACCATTGAATCTTGCTACTTATTCTCTTCTGTTTCTAAAACTGCAGCTATATGGATGCTTATGTTTACGGTTACAGTTGACCACGGCCACCATATTTTTTTTTGGTTTCCTTCCTCGTGAAACCCTCACCATCGTGAACCCATTAAACTCCATAACCACCCCAGTGTAATCACCACCACTAACACCATCACCGTGAGCCACCGCTGCTGCATTATGTTTCTTTTCTATTCCACCGTAGCAAATTTCTCTCTCTCCTCTTCTCATGTGAATATCATCATAACCCACACCACAAAACTGCCACAAGTTACCATCAGTAAACACCATCACCTTTTTCACTAAACCAACACCCTTCTTCGTTATTTTTGTTTCTTTTCTGATCACCTTTGCAAACTATCGCGAAACCCACAAACACTCACCATGTCCAACGAAACCCACTTCTGTATCTCAAATGAAAAATTGCAATTGTCACTGTACTTCTTCTGTTCGACTGCTATATACATCTTTTTTCTGTCGAGCCTCAAATGAAGAGAAAACCTTCAATTGTTACTGTTTCGCTGCAGCTTGTTTCCCTTATTCCTTTTATGTATATGATATCTAGGAATGATGATAATTATGATTTGATGAGGATGGAAACATGACAGGCTCCCATGCCCCTATAAATGGCGACTAGGATGATGTAGGGTATCATATTAATAATGATAGGTGATAGAGAATGGAGCTTGTCGATTAAGTGGTGTTAGCGGGAGAATTGTGGGGTATGTTTGTGGAAAGAATCCTAAGATCAATTTAGTTAAGGAACCGATTTGGTTCTATCTGTTATTTTTTTTTTTGGGACAATATCACCATCAGTTAAAAATGTGATACAATTTGAGCCGTTATTTTCTTTTTGTGTTGGGCTACAAGTTTCTTTTGGGCCGTGTACACACTTTTGGGCCGAGATTCACATATTCTCAGATGGGCCGAGATTTTTCTATCTTCATGTTGGGCCGATAAGTTTCCTTGTTGAACTATCCAGTTGGGCTTTTAAATTACAGTTGGGCCTTATGTTCCTGTTGGGCCGTGATCCATGTAGACTGTACGAAAATTATGCCTCATATGTTTCTATCGACCCATAAACAAAAATCAAAACTCTTCCTTAATTTATGATGTCATAAGATGATGATGATACAATGATGATTAAGTCGATGATAAATTTATGATTAAGGTGATGCTTTCGTGATCATGATATATTTATGACTTTCGTGATCGTGATTATTAGACGCTTAATGACGATGATGAAAAGTATGATGTTGTTATGGTTTTGATAATGAAATTACATGGTGATGAAGTATTGATTATGATTATGATGAGTATGAAAATGAAAATGACGTGATTCGGTTGATAATCGAGATGGTATAAATCTTACTTCTATTATTATTATCATTATCGTTAGAATTACTATTATTATTAAAACTATATTTTTTTATTAAAAATAACATTATTTATAAAAATTATCATTTATTATTATTATTATTAGAATTGACATAATTGTTATCATTATTATTATCATTTTTATTGTTAATATTATTTTTATAAAAATTATTATTAGTATTACTATTATTATTATTATTATTACAGTTATTATTATCATTAAACATGATTTTATTATTATAGTTAATATTATTATTATTATTATTATTATTATTATTATTATTATTATTATTATCATCATTATTTTTAATACTAGTATTATCATTATTATAAGTATCATTATTTTTAATATATTATTATTATCATTGTTGTTATTACAACAAAAATTAATCGTATAAAAACATACTTAATAAAACTATATTATAATTATTTATTTAAGGTATACAAAATAAAGGTAATTAATTTGGTTATTAATGAAACACATAATTTAAGATAACATTTATATCACTAATATATATATATATATATATATATATATATATATATATATATATATATATATATATATATATATATATATATATATATATATATATATATAATTATTCGATTACAATTATATGTGTTAATATGTAAATAAATAATATAGGTTCGTGAATCCGAGGCCAACCCTGCATTGTTCAGTTCCATCGTACGAATATTTTTACTACAAAATATCGTATTGAGTTTCATTTTCTCCCTTTTTAAATGCTTTTGCAATAAATATTTTTGGGACTGAGAATACATGCGCTTTTATAAATGTTTGACGAAATAGACACAAGTAATCGAAAACTACATTATATGGTTGGATTATCGAAATCGAATATTGCCCTTCAAGTCTGGTAACCTAAGAATTAGGGAAATGACCCCTAATTGACGTGAATCCTAAAGATAGATCTATTGGGCCTAACAACCCCCATTCATGTCTATGGATGGCTTTAGTACTTTGATATTTGTATTATACAAATGTCGATGTCTGTGGGGATATTCTATGCATTATGGTTAATGTCGGTTACCAGGTGTTCAATCCATATGAATGATTTTTATGCAGATGACTATATGCATGCATGATGTTTATGAGAAATGAAAATATGAAATCTTGTGGTCTATTAAAATTATGGAAATGATTAATTACGATAAACCTATGAACTCACCAACCTTTTGGTTAACACTTTAAAGCATAATTATTCTCAGGTATGAAAGAAATCTTCCTCTGTGCATTTGCTCATTTTAAGGATATTACATGGAGTCGTTCATGGCATATTTAGGACAGTACCTCGCAATGGGACCAAATGTTGATGACTTTGTCCAGATGAATTAGGACGGGTTTCTACAATTTGTGTTGCCTCGATTTGTGCCTAAGCTTAACAAATTGCTAGCTAAGTTAAGTCATCTGGTAGAAGTTGAAATAGCGGATGGTAAGACGGTGCTAGTGGTTGATGTGTGTAATGATTGTAATGTCGTGTTTAGTGCCGAAACTAAATTGATCTCATCCCGATGACCTAGGGTGAGTTTGATATTGTCATTGGTATGGATTGGCTCGATCGTTATAGAGCCGATATAGCATGCCATGAAAAGTCTATTCGTGTAAAGACCCCAAGTGGGGGAGAGTTAATTATTCATGGCGAGAAACGTAGAAGACTTGTGCCATTATGAACTTATGCACGGGCACGTCGTTTTCTTAGTGGTGGTGGCACGGCTTTTCTTACCCATGTAGTTGATACTCGCGAAGAGCCACCATCCATTCGTGAGATTCCAGTGGTTGGTGAATTCGAAGACGTTTTTCTGGATGAATTATCGGGTGTTCCAGCGGAAAGACAAGTTGAATTTCGCATTGAGTTGGTTCCGGGGGCTACACCCATTGCTAAAACTCCTTATCGTTTAGCACCAACGGAAATGCAAGAGTTGTTAAATCAAACCCAAGAGTTGCTTGAGAAGGGTTTTATCCGACCGAGTGCTTCGCCATGGGGCGCTCCGGTTTTATTCGTGAAGAAGAAGGATGGTAGTATGCGGATGTGTATCGATTATCGGGAGTTGAATAAAGTGATGATCAAGAATCGTTATCCTTTACCTCGAATTGATGATTTGTTTGACCAACTCCAAGGCGCGACGTATTTTTCTAAAATTGACTTACGGTCCGGCTATCACCAAATGCGGGTCTGTGAGGAAGATATTGAGAAAACGGCATTTTGAATGCGTTACGGGCATTTTGAATTTGTAGTTATGCCTTTCGGTCTTACGAATGCACCGGCGGCATTCATGGATCTTATGAACCGAGTATGCCAACCTATGTTGGACAAGTCGGTAATTGTGTTCATTGATGACATACTTGTCTATTCGAAAAGTATGAAAGAACATGAACGTCATTTGCGTGAAGTATTGAAGACGTTGCGGAAGGAGAAGTTATATGCTAAATTCTCCAAATGTGAATTTTGGCTAAGGGAAGTTCAATTCCTTGGTCATATTGTGAACAAAGAAGGTATTCAAGTAGATCCGGGGAAGATAGAGACGGTGAAGAGTTGGGGACAACCGACTACACCTACGGAAATTCGAAGTTTTCTTGGATTGGCCGGTTATTATCGTTGGTTCATCCAAGACTTTTCTAAGATCGCTTCTCCATTGACGAAGTTGGCGAGGAAGAACGCGAGATTTAATTGGGAAAACGAGCAAGAAATTGCTTTTCAATTATTAAAAGAGAAGTTTTGTCAAGCTCCGGTGTTAGTGTTGCCGAAAGGGGTAGAGGACATGACGGTTTATTGTGATGCTTCTTTAAATGGGCTCGGGTGTGTTCTAATGCAACGGGGTAAAGTCATCGCTTACGCCTCTCGACAATTAAAGGAACACGAAAGGAGATATCCAACTCATGATCTTGAATTGGAAGCGGTGGTTCATGCGTTGAAAATTTGGCGCCATTACTTGTACGGTGTCAAGTGTACGATTTATTCGAATCACAAGAGCTTAAAACATCTTTTTGATCAACGAGATTTGAATTATCGTCAACATGTGGATGGATGTGGTAAAGGACTATGATTGTGAGATACTTGTGACAACCCGGAAATTTTCGACTAAATTTAAACTTAATCTTTATATGTTTCTAACACAATAAGCAAAGTCTGTAATATTGAAATCTCAAAAACTTTGAACTGTGTTCATGAATTCATTTACCTTTCGACTGCTTCCGACGATTCACGAACGACTAATTGTAAATAGATACATGTAAATTGTTATTATATTAATTAGATATTATTACTACTATCTAGATATTATTACTACTATCATTTCTAGCATTATTATTATTACTATTATTATTATTATTATTATTATTATTATTATTATTATTATTATTATTATTATTATTATTATTATTATTATTATTTTGAAAACAATACAAATTATTAATATCATTATTATTTATGATTATTATTGATATAATTATTATTACTAACATATTTATTAATTATTAATATTAATTATATAAATTAAAAAAAGAGAAAATGTTACGAATCTGTTTAATCTCATTATCATACTTTATTTGTTTTTTGTTTCTGTCTAAATGTTGTTACCAGTCGGTTTCACAAATTAATTAGGATCAATTTTTAACTGCTACATCAAGCATTTCATCAATATTCACTGCTAATTTATCCCCTACTTTTGATTTATTTTTCTTTTTGTTTTGTCTCCCAAATTAAACATCAACACCCACTACCACTTACATTTCTATTTTCTTTTCGTGACTCACATCAACTTTTTTTTCCAACTTTCTGTTACTTGTTACTATCTGAGAGTATTATTTTACAGAGATATATCCATCTATCTAACCTCCATATATATACTTATACATAACACAAAGATGGAGATCCACAACACTTTGTTATCGTTTCTTCTTCTTCAATCACTCTTACTTATAACACAATTGACCCATTTTGTTCCTACTATTATTTGGTCGATCACCACTATCCTAAAACCATCGATTTTCCTTATAAATCCATAAACCCAAAATGAACACCCTTTGTTGTCATAATCTGTTTTGAGCTGAAGAAACCCACTTGAATTGTTATTACTCAAAACAACCGAACACCCTTATTGTTGTAGCTTCTGTCGATACTACTGCTGTTCAAAAGTAGCTGTTGTGGCTGCAACATGTTTCTGTTGAACCGTTAAAACCACTCAAATGAAAACAAGTCACTACTACTGCTTGCTATTCGATGATACAAACTGCAACAGTTATTATGCTTGTCTGCTGCAGCTACCTTTTCTTTTCTGTTATGGTACGTACCATTCATCATCAAAATACCACAACACCAACTATAAATAGTCACTTGTTTATGCTATTTCTTCTCCTTTTATCGATCACAACTTTTGCTTATCTCTGCTGTTTACAAAGAGAACCACCACAACCCTCACCACCCTATAACCCATTCGATCACCTAAATACTACTAGTATATTTCTGTTTAACCACAACGACACAATAAACCCAACATAACACCTTCGATCTCCAAACTACTTCTTCTTGTTTCCGTTTGAACAGTCATAACCCTCATGACTTCCATCAAACCAACATCATCACCATGATGAACAAAACTACTACGACTTACTTATAATCGATTAAACCATCACCAATCATCTTGTTATGCTTCTACTAATGGAACACTAAAAACATTATCAAATATCACCATCTCAAACCACCATATATCCACAACGAACTACCAAGTTACTATGTTGCTTTTTGTTTCGATCCCCACCTCATGTTTGTTATTTGATATTAATTTTTTTTTTCTCGAGCTCAAGAAGAAACACAAAACAATCTACTGCGGGTGTCGTTACTATTATTACGGGTTTATTATAACTGAAAATCACCACCTGCAAGTTACGGTTGCTGCTCCTTGTTTCACCATCACCAACCCAAATCATCACTAGTTATATGTTTTCTGTTTACTACTTTGATTGAACATCAAATCAGCACCAGATACCGCCACCACCACAGCCTGCTTATTGTGTTCAAAGTTAAACCCAAACCCACAACTTTTGCTGTTAAAATTCCTGTTGTAACCGAGACCCAAACCCCATCGAATTAACTTCTGTAACTCGCTACAGCCGCTGTTTTATTTTTCTTTTTCTTTCTGTAACAGTAACGAGATGGGTGAGGAAGACAGACATGTTTATTGTGATGATAATGAGATGTGGGTTCGGCCAATTAAAAAAGAAAAGAGAAAGTGGCCGACATTTGATAAGGAAGACACGTACATATTAGGGATTGTGAGATTGTTAGTCGCTGCTATTGTTTTTTTTAAAACTGATCCAAAACCAGCTGGGTTTGCTCCTTTATACATTTTTGGGCTTGTGATTGCAACTTGGGCCGTGTTCTATTCTTGTTACTAGGCCGTATCTATTTTTGCATTTGGGCCGAGAGTCTTTGGTTGTTTGCTGGGCTTCCTTAAACCCATCATTGTATTGAGCCGAAGATTAGAAATCCTGTTGGGCCGAGATTTCATTTCACTTGGGCCGATTATGGTTATTTGTTGTTGGGCCATAATTAAATTGGGACGAGACAGATAATAGGTAAATATACGGGTTACGAATTTTAACAGAAAAGTGAGAATGGTGGAATGGTTTAAGGTGTTGTTGGGTTAGCGAGAGGTCGCGGGTTCGAGCTCGGGCAGTGGCGTTTTGTTTTTAAAAAGCTTTTCTTCAAAGGTTGTACTTTATTATTTCTACTACCATTATTATTATTATTATTATTATTATTATTATTATTATTATTATTATTATTATTATTACTAATATAAGTATTAGTTATCATTTATTATTATTGTCATGATTATAATTACAATTATTATTATTATTATTATTATTATTATTATTATTATTATTATTATTATTATTATTATTATTATTATTATTATTATTACTACTAATATTATTATCATTACTAGTAATATCATTAAGTAGCGTTATTATTATTATCATTAATATCATTAGAGTTAGAATTAACATTATTTTATCATTATTATTATTATTATCATTATTTTAGTAATATTATAATAAACAAATTGTATTTATATAAAAATATATTTTTACATATATCCTAACTATACTAATATTACATATTGATTTAACTAAAATGTTATTATTATAAAATATTAATTAAGTTATAAATAATAGATAAATTCATTTTAATATAATCATATATATAATTATCTAAAATATATAAAATAGTTATAATTAAACTATTTATTAATATAACATATAAATTATAAAGTATATTAATATTAATATACAAAACTTGTTTAAATGTTATTATATGTGTTAATATATATATATATATATATATATATATATATATATATATATATATATATATATATATATATATATATATATAATGATATAGGTTCGTGAATCCGAGGCCAACCCTGCATTGTTCAATGTCGTTATATGTATTTTTTACTACAAAATAAAATATTGTGAGTTTCATTTAATGCTTTTGCAATATATATTTTTGGGACTAATAATACATGCGCTGTTTTTATAAATGTTTGACGAAATAGACACAAGTAATTGAAAATACATTCTATGGTTGGATTATCGAAATCAAATATCGCCCCTTCAAGTCTGGTAACCTAAGAATTAGGGAAATGGCCCATAATTGACGCGAATCCTAAAGATAGATCTATGGGCCTAACAAACCCCATTCTGGAATTTGGAATGCTTTAGTACTTCGATTTAAATGGTGATTACGATTGCCAATATATAGCATACTTGCGAGTATGCGGGGATATTCTATATGCATTATGTTAATGTTGGTTACCAGGTGTTCATCATACGAATGATTTTTATACACTTGCGAGTGTAATGTTATTTATGAAAAATGAAATCTTGTGGTCTATTAAAAATATAGAAATGATGGATTATGATAAACTAATGAACTCACCAATCTTTTGGTTGACACTTTTAAGTATGTTTATTCTTAGGTATGAAAGAAATCTTCCGCTGTGCATTTGCTCATTTTAAAGATATTACTTGGAGTCATTCATGGCATATTTCAAAAGACGTTGCATCCGAGTCATTGAGTTCAACAGGATTATTATTAAGTCATTTATAGTTTGGATATTATGAAATGGTATACATGCCTGTCAACTTTCGATGTAATGAAAGTTTGTCTTTTAAAAACGAATGCAATGTTTGTAAAATGTATCATATAGAGGTCAAATACCTCGCGATGAAATCATATGTTATTGTATTCGTCCTTATGGATTAGGATGGGTTATGACATGTGGTATCAGAGCAGTGGTCTTAGTGAACCAGGTCTTGCATTAGTGTGTCTAACTGATAGTTGTTTAGATGCATTAGTGAATCTGGACTTCGACCGTGTCTGCATGTCAAAAAGTTTTGCTTATCATTTCTTGTCGGAAATTACCTGCTTATCATTCTTAGTCTAGACACATCTTACTGCATTGAATGCATGAATAGTGTATAGACAAAATTCATATCTTAGCGTATCTGCTAATTCATATCTTAGCGTATCTGTTACTGTAAACTTTGCCTGACATATATCGTAAATTCATCCGTAATTTATGAAATCTTTTGTTCTATATATATATATATAGATATTTTATGTAGTTAGAATATCATCCAATAGTCGAAAATCACTTCATATCAAAAAATTCTTTATTCAATCGTATGAAATGGAACTCGCCACTAGTTCAAGTCCCTCGGATTCCGATATGGAGTTGCACTTGAGCTCCGAAAGCAGTGTGACTGGAATGGATCAACCAATTAGCTATCATCAATTCTGGATGAATTGGGGATGGGTTCGTAGTCGACTTAATCAATGGATACGCGAAGAAGGTGATCCTTTCCACCAACCAAATTCACTATTGGCGATGAACCTGAAGCACTTACCGGCGAACCTGTTCGAGACACCATTTTCTCTCTCATTTCCAGAGTATCTCATCACGATTATATACTATCTCAGATTCTAGATCTTATTCATCCGCTCGTTCGAACCGACAATCATCCCGGTGTAATAGAAGAAGTCAACGAGCTTCACGCACGAGTAGTGGCTTTGGAAAATATGGTGCAAAGGTTACAAGCACCAGCAGCATCACCGACATCAGTAGTACCACCATCATCAACGCCAACAGTACCAATACCACTACCAACCCCAACCGCTTCGTAAACCTCAAATTTTACAATATGTCCCACAAGCACCAATGTCATATGCTCTGTAGATACCAAGGAATACCAACAACAATAAATGATGAAGTATTGATTCATAACTTCATTGGAAAACTATTAGGCGGCTATTATGTAATCTCTAAAGTCTTAGAGATTATTTATTCTAGCTCAAACCGAAAAGCAAATGAGATTAATATCATATTAACTCATAAATCTATGATTACATCTGAAGAAATTATATATGTACATATGTTTTCATAAAGATTGTAATTAAAAATTCTTTTATACAAACTTTTAATGGTGAAAATATTTTAACGGGTAGGTAATACCCGAGGAATATTTAGATTTCACATTAATAAGTTACACTGTACATTCTCCGAATCTGATTCAACAGCCATTTACTATCCTACTTACATCCACAGATATATGAATCCGTTCACCACAGAATAACCATTTTCATTCAATTTCATATTTGGATTTTGACTTATCAGAATCCAACAAGTGGCATAATGAAGAAAACATTTGACAAAATAAAATTTGTCAGAAACAAACAAATTAACTATGAGAAATTTTGTTAAGAAACCACGCTAACAAAATCCTAGCTAACTGTTCCTAGCTAACAGTTAATTCCCTATTACATTATCGCAATTTTAATTATCGCAATTTAATTATCGCAATTTATTTGTCGCAATTTTAATTTTCACAATTTTATTTATCGTTATTAAATTTCTGTTATTTATTTTACGCACTTTACATATCGTCGTATAAATCGGGACACATATACAATGTTTTGACATATCATATCGACGTCATCTATATATATTATTTGGAATAACCATAGACACTCTATATGCAGTAATGCTCGAGTTAGCTATACAGGGTTGAGGTTGATTCTAAAATAATATATATACTTTGAGTTGTGATCGAGTCTGAGACATGTATAGAATGGGTCACGATACGCATTAATTAATTTGAATATTATATATTAAACTATATATGAATTATTAAATTACTAACTGTGGACTACTAACATTGGACAATTAAAATGAATTAAAATATTGATTATAACATATGAAACTAAACATTTCTTCAAGTTTGCCATTTGATTTCATTTTAAACCTCATTTGTATCTTGACGATTACAATCTGCGTACAAACCCTTCATGATTCTTGAAAACACCTCAATCGAGAGGATGAACCAACCGCACTTCATCTACGTAAGAAAAGATTTATGCATATAGTTATGCACCTGAAAACTCCCAGAACCTGAGTAAACGTTTAACACGTATCTGTGCTAACTCCTTTGGCAATGCTATTACCGAAAATAACATTGAAATTCTTTGTCAAAATAGCCAATTTTGTCACAGCTTCAGCAAATCAGCTTCAATTTTTCATTCGAATAAACCTTATTATAAAGATTACCCCTTCATTATCGTTACCGGGGAACCGTTTATATTCCACCACATTAGCTAGTAAACTTATCAGCAATCGTAATGATCTAGGATTTTCAGAAAAATCATTATATTTATCAAAACCCCATCATTTACTCATCTGCATTTTGTAACGAGAATTGCCATACGAATCATCGGGAATAAGCAATCAGTATTTTGAAATCTCACAGCATGCCTACGCCAACAGTTATATGTGTACATGTAACGTCTATCTCCTGGACTTACATACTTCGAATGTGAAGTTTCTGAAAAACACCCTAAATTGCGAACTAGTTCTCGAAATTTTGAAAAATGCTGATGAAGCAGCAAAAACTGTAAACGACCTTAACAGTAAAAAGTTTGATGATAAAGAATAGTGTGTTGACAAAGCACAGAAAAATAGAAGGTTTGGAACTGGAAAACGGATTGAGCAAAGTATGAAGGAGGCTGTGGACAAATCACAAAGATTAAACCTGCCTTCAAAGAATCCAAAAGATTCAGTATCTGCTGAAGTCATTAACGAATACCTTGCTCCTGACTCTAAACCCCTGTGAACAATATTGATCATCATCCTCTGATATTAGAAATGCTAAGATATCATCGTATCTTTCATTATAAATATCCTCGATATTTCTGAAGATATTTTCATAACTATGCTTATCTGAAATCATTTATCTCTTCGTGATATCAGTGTTACATCAGAAAGGAAACTATAAGAGTTTCTATATTCTGAAAAATTCGAATTTAAAATATGAATGTTTTGAAGTAGTGTTGAGAATTGAAGCATTAGTTAGTATAATATAATGACACTTGATCAACGTGATTATATTACAGTAAGTCATGCTGAGTTTCTAATGGAACATGACGATTCGCAGACCATACCGTCATCATGTGCCATGTTACACGACTCTAATATTCTATTTAACCTCTAAAAATATCACGAAAATATTTTCTTGATGATTCGGCCTTTTTCGAGGTATTCTGGTAATTTGACAAATCAAGATCGTGCCATTACAATTTCCTTCTTAGAATGTTAACTATGTTCATTCTGAAATTCATATCTACGAATTCTGGACCATTACATACGGTGCTTAATGACAAGAAGAGAAAACAAAAGAATGAAGCTCCGAAATAGAAAGGGAGTATAAATCGCAGCAAACAGAAAAGATCATTAACTGTAGATGTCAATAATTATAGAAAGACAGAAGCAGGGACTTCCAAAAAAAAGGGAAAAATATAAAGCCCGACAGCAACATATAATTTACAAACCATGTATATCAATACGTATTGTAACATAAAGACACGGGAGAATTAAAAACACTATAACCCTAAGGTAATAGTAAAAGTAAATAAAATCCTCCGGTGATACATGAAAGAGAAGAATGACAGATACGAAAGTTAGGAGTATATCAAGGATCAGAACGGGATGGAGCATATTGACGAATGCTTCAAAGTATGAATTGAGGGAGAAAGAATAGAAGGTATGAGCTATGGAAATAAGGAAACGAAGAGGGGGGATTTATAGAGAAATATCAGACAGAGCAATCGAAACAGATCATCACATTTAACCAAAGAGGATTCTAATTTCCTTAATTATCGAAGAATCAAATCTTATTACGAAGATTTTCTCTAAATCCCTTGAACTCCGGAAATCAATCCTATCTAAGTCAAAAGATATGACGAATCTGCATTTATTCATTTCACACTTTTATGATAACTTCACTCGTACTCCTCACAAAAATCAAATTATTTTGTCTTTATTACTCGATGATGATAAAACTCTATTTTACAACTCATATACGTCATGAAAACATTCTTATTGTTTTCCATGACGACCTCGATCAAATTTTGGGGACGAAATTTCTTTCTATGACAACCCAGAAATTTCCGACTAAATTTAAACTTAATCTTTATATGTTTTCGACACGATAAGCAAAGTCTGTAATATTGAAATCTCAAAAACTTTGAACTGTGTTCATGTATTCATTTACCCTACGACTGCTCCCGACGATTCACGAACGACTAATTGTAAATAGATACATGTAAATTGTTATAATATTAATTAGATATTATTACTACTATCATTTCTAGCATTATTATTATTTATTTATTTTTGAAAACATTACAAATTATTATTATCATTATTATTTATGATTATTATTGATATAATTATTATTACTAATATATTTATTAATTATTAATATTAATTATATAAATTATAAAAAGAGAAAATGGTACGAATCTGTTTAATCTCATTATCATACTTTATTTGATTTTTGTTTCTGTCTAAATGTTGTTACCAGTCGGTTTCACAAATCAATTAGGATCAATTTTTAACTGCTACATCAAGCATTTCATCAATATTCACTGCTAATTTATCCCCTACTTTTGATTTCTTTTTCTTTTTGTTTTGTCTCCCAAATTAAACATCAACACCCACTACCACTTATATTTCTATTTTCTTTTCGTGACTCACATCAACTTTTTTTTCCAACTTTCTGTTACTTGTTACTATCCGAGAGTATTATTTTACAGAGATATATCCATCTATCTAGCTCCATATATATACTTATACATAACACAAAGATGGAGATCCACAACACTTTGTAATTGTTTCTTCTTCTTCAATCACTCTTACTTATAACACAATTGACCCATTTTGTTCCTACTATTATTTGGTCGATCACCACTATCCTAAAACCATCGATTTTCCTTATAAATCCATAAACCCAAAATGAACACCCTTTGTTGTCATAATCTGTTTTGAGCTGAAGAAACCCACTTGAATTGTTATTACTCAAAACAACTGAACACCCTTATTGTTGCAGCTTCTGTCGATACTACTGCTGTTCAAAAGTAGCTATTGTGGCTGCAACATGTTTCTGTTTAACCGTTAATACCACTCAAACGAAAACAAGTCACTACTAATGCTTGCTATTCGATGATACAGACTGCAACAGTTATTATGCTTGTCTGCTGCAGCTACTTTTTCTTTTCTGTTATGGTACGTACCATTCATCATCAAAACACCACAACACCAACTATAAATCGTCACTTGTTTATGCTATTTCTTTTCCTTTTATCGATCATAGCTTTTGTTTATCTCTGCTATTTACAAACAGAACCACCACAACCCTCACCACCCTATAACCCATTCGATCACCTAAATACTACTAGTATATTTCTGTTTAACCACAACGATACAATAAACCCAACATAACACCTTCGATCTCCAAACTACTTCTTCTTGTATCCGTTCGAACAGTCACAACCCTCATGACTTCCATCAAACCAACATCATCACCATGATGAACAAAACTACTACGACTTACTTATAATCGATTAAACCATCAACCAATCATCTTGTTATGCTTCTACTAATGGAACACTAAAAACATTATCAAATATCACCATCTCAAACCACCATATATCCACAACGAACTACCAAGTTACTATGTTGCTTCTTGTTTAGATCCCCACCTCATGTTTGTTATTTGATATTTTTTTTTCTCGAGCTCAAGACGAAACACAAAACTATCTACTGCGGGCGTCGTTACTGTTATTACGGGTTTATTATAACTGAAAATCACCACCTGCAAGTTACGGTTGCTGCTCCTTATTTCACCATCACCAACCCAAATCATCACTAGTTATATGTTTTCTGTTTACTACTTCGATTGAACATCAAATCAACACCACATGCTGCCATTACCACAGCCTGCTTATTGTGTTCAAAGTTAAACCCAAACCCACAACTTTTGCTGTTAAAATTCCTGTTGTAACCGAGACCCAAACCCCATCGAATTAACTTCTTTAACTCGCTACTGCCGCTGTTTTCTTTTTCTTTTTCTTTCTATAACAGTAACGAGATGGGTGAGGAAGACAGACATGTTTATTGTGATGATAATGAGATGTGGGTTCGGCAAATTAATAAAGAAAAGAGAAAGTGGCCGACATAAGGAAGACACGTACATATTAGGGATTGTGAGATTGTTGGCCGCTGCTATTGTTTTTTTTTTAAAACCGATCCAAAACCAGCTAGGTTTGCTCCTTTATAGATTTTTGGGCTTGTGATTGCAACTTGGGCTGGTGATTGCAATTTGGGCCGTGTTCTATTCCTGTTACTAGGCCGTATCTGTTTTTGCATTTGGGCCGAGAGTCTTTGGTTGTTTGTTGGGCTTCCTTAAACCTATCATTGTATTGAGATAAAGATTAGAAATCCTGTTGGGCCTAGATTTCATTTCACTTGGGCCGATTATGGTTATTTATTGTTGGGCCATAATTAAATTGGGACGTAACAGATAATAGGTAAATATACGGGTTACGAATTTTAACAGAAAAATGAGAATGGAGGAATGGTTTAAGGTGTTGTTGGGTTAGCGAGAGGTCGCGGGTTCGAGCCCGGGCAGGGGCGTTTTGTTTTTAAAAAGCTTGTCTTCAAAGGTTGTACTTTATTATTTCTACTACCATTATTATTATTATTATTATTATTATTATTATTATTATTATTATTATTATTACTATTATTATTATTATTATTATTATTATTATTATTATTATTACTAATATAAGTATTAGTTATCATTTATTATTATTGTCATGATTATAATTACAATTATAATTATCATTATTATTATTATTATATTATTATTATTATTACTAATATTATTATCATTACTAGTAATATCATTAAGTAGCGTTATTATTATTATCATTATTATCATTAGAGTTAGAATTATCATTATTTTATCATTATCATTATTATTATCATTATTTTCGTAATATTATAATAAAAAATGGTATTTATATAAAAATATATTTTTACATATATCCTAACTATACTAATATTACATATTGATATAACTAAAATGTTATTATTATAAAATATTAATTAAGTTATAAATAATAGATAAATACATTTTAATATAATCATATATATAATTATCTAAAATATATAAAATAGTTATAATTAAACTATTTATTAATATAACATACAAATTATAAAGTATATTAATATTAATATATAAAACTTGTTTAAATGTTATTATATGTGTTAATATATACATAAATGATATATGTTCGTGAATCCGAGGCCAACCATGCATTGTTCAATGTCGTTATATGTATTTTTACTACAAAATACAATATTGTGAGTTTCATTTGCTCCCTTTTTAAATGCTTTTGCAATATATATTTTTGGGACTGAGAATACATGCGCTGTTTTTATAAATGTTTGACGAAATAGACACAAGTAATTGAAAATACATTCTATGGTTGGATTATCGAAATCGAATATCGCCCCTTCAAGTCTGGTAACCTAAGAATTAGGGAAATGGCCCCTAATTGACGCGAATCCTATTGATAGATCTATGGGCCTAACAAACCCCATTCTGGAATTTGGGATGCTTTAGTACTTCGATTTAAATGGTGATTGCGATTGCCAATATATAGCATACTTGCGAGTATGCGGGGATATTCTATATGCATTATGTTAATGTCGATTACGAGGTGTTCATCATACGAATGATTTTTATACACTTGCGAGTGTAATGTTATTTATGAAAAATGAAATCTTGTGGTCTATTAAAAATATGAAAATGATGGATTATGATAAACTAATGAACTCACCAACCTTTTGGTTGACACTTTTAAGCATGTTTATTCTCAGGTATGAAAGAAATCTTCCGCTGTGCATTTGCTCATTTTAAAAATATTACTTGGAGTCATTCATGGCATATTTCAAAAGATGTTGCATTCGAGTCATTGAGTTCAACAGGATTATTATTAAGTCATTTATAGTTTGGATATTATGAAATGGTATGCATGCCTGTCAACTTTCGATGTAATGAAAGTTTATCTTTTAAAAACGAATTCAATGTTTGTAAAATGTATCATATAGAGGTCAAATACCTCGCGATGAAATCATATGTTATTGTGTTCGTCCTTATGGATTCGAACGGGTTATGACAATACTTTATCATCCGGGTAAGGCGAACGTGGTTGCGGATGCGTTAAGTCAAAAGAGTCAACATCCGGCGATATGAGTAGGATCGTTACGCATGATTATTACTAACGAATTTCTTGTAAAGCTTGGAGAGATTCAAATTAAAGCTTTTGTTAACAACAAGCATGAAGAATGAATCGTGGGGCAAACGGAGTCCATTACCTTAGGCCCGCATGGTTTGTTGTCTTTTCAAGGAAGAGTGTGGGTGCCTAAAATGGGAGATTACTGACAAGTGCTACTTGATGAAGCACATAAGTCAAAGTATTCCATTCATCCGGGCGCAACGAAGATGTATCTTGATTTAAAGAAAGAGTATTGGTGGCCGGGCATGAAACGTGATGTTGTAAAGTATGTTGAATAATGCGTCACGTGTTTGCAAGTTAAGGCCGAACACCAAAAGCCGTATGGTAAGTTACAACCGTTGGAAGTTCCTAAATGGAAATGGGAGCACATTACCATGGATTTCATTACAAAGTTACCAAAGACGGTGAGAACCCAATTTGATACGATTTGGGTGATAGTTGATCGATTGACGAAGAGTGCTTTGTTTCTTCCCATTCGGGAAACGATATCGTCGGAGACTTTGTCAAAGTTGTTTATCAAGGAGGTGATATCGAGACATGGGGTTCCTATATCTATTATTTCGAATCGAGACTCTCGTTTCACGTCTCGGTTTTGGAATAAGTTTCATGAAGATATGGGTACACAATTGAGAATGAGCACGGTGTACCATCCTCAAACGGACAGTCAAACCAAACGTACGAACCAAATATTGAAGGATATGTTACCGGCGTGTATTATTGATTTCGGTGGTAGTTGGGATGAGCACTTGCCTTTGGTGGAATTCTCGTACAACAATAGTTATCATGCTAGTATTGGAATGCCACCGTATGAGATGCTTTATGGGCGAAGGTGTCGAACTCCTATTTGTTGGGGTGAAGTGGGCCAAAGGGAATTCGGGAGTACCGATTTGGTTTTAGAAAAGAATAACAAGATTGAGATGATTCGGACACGTTTGAAAGCAGCTCAAGATAGACAAAGGTCGTATGCCGATAAACGAAGGCGACCGATTGAGTTCCAAGAAGGTGACATGGTGTTGCTTAAGGTTTCGCCATGGAAGGGTATTATTCCGTTTCGAAAGCCGGGAAAGTTAGCTCCTCGATTTATTGGGCCTTTTAAAATTTTAGCTCGTGTTGGAGAAGTTGTGTATCGTTTGGAATTACCCGAAGAGCTTGCGGGGATCCATAATACATTTCATGTTTCTTATCTTCGTAAGTGTCTTGTGGATGATTCATCATGGGTGTCATTAGACGAGATTGAGCTAAATAATAAGTTAGAGTATGTTGAGTAGCCGATTGCAATACTCGATGAAAAAGTGAAAATGTTGAGAACTAAAGAGGTGAGAACTTTTAAAGTTCAATGACGTCGTAGTAAAGGTTCCGAGTTTACTTGGGAGCCTGAAGAATTTGTGTTGGTATATCTTCCCGCTTGTCATGTGGCTTGGATCGCGAGGACGCGCTTCGATTCAAGTGGGGGAGAGTTGTAAGACCCGAATAATTATTGTACAGAAGAGTATATAGGGTACATAAAGTGTGGGAAGAATTGTGTAATTAAACAGAGGTCAGAGACTGTCCAGGCCATGGTGCGCTCAGCGCACACTTAAGGGTGCGCGTGGCGCACTGTCGTTGTTGGCAGATTCCTGCTTTTTAAATTAAAGTTAAATGAGGGGCATTCTTGTCCTTTCACATGAGGCCGGGTTTAGGTCAGTATTGGCCAGTTTTGTGGTGGTTGAAACACATTCAACACAACCACCAACATCATCTTCTCTCCCATTCTATTTTAGAGTTGTCAAACCCATTAAGAGAGAGAGAGAGCTCAAATCAAGGAGGAAGAAGTTGATTTCGGGCAAAATCGCGTGTATTAAAGTTGTTCATCTAGCCACTAGCTACATTTTGGCTGTGGTGGTAAGCTCTAATCTTGATTTCCTTATTTTAATTTGTTTAAGGGTTAGGGTTTTGGGTTAGTGATGAACATAAAACCCATAATTGGTGATTTTGAGGGTTCTTGGGTAATATTGAGTCATGAAGACTCAATAATAACTAACCTAGAGTTTCAAAGTGTTAATTGGTGTTTATGAGTCTTAATTGGTTAGTTAATTACTAGCACACCTAGATATTAAGTAAATGGGTGTTAGTTGGGTTAGTGGATGACCCGAAATGGGTGTGTTGACTTTAATATGGTCAAATGGGTAATGATTGACCTAATTGGGAAAGATGGGTATGAAATACCTCAATTTTATGTTAGTTAGTGTTGTTAGACCTTAATCACTAGCTTTTAGTGATTTATGATGGTCTTGACCTTAAATGGACGGTTTTGGTATAAATGGATCATTTAATGCATTTGGGTCATTAAATGCTCAAAAGTTAAGTATTGGTGGTTAGTTCTACAAGTTTGTATGTTGATGTGAGTACTTAATGTATTAGGTACTTCGCTTGAAGCTTGCGGATTATAATCATCACCTTGGCGTTAAGGTGAGTGGAATAATTATGCATGTATGTATATAGTGTATTTATTTGTATGCTATGGCATGAACCACGGAGCCGGTAGTGCCATAGTATGTGCGAGTGTGCTATGATGTGAACCACGGAGCCGGTAGCATCACGGTACATGTGTTGTAGTGTGAACCATGGAGCCGGTAGCACTATAGCACGAGTCGTTAAAGTGTGAACCACGGAGCCGGTAGCACTATAAAATGAGGTGTGAACCACGGAGCCGGTAACACCAAAGTGTGAACCACGGAGCCGGTAGCGTCATAGCATTACATATGGTGTGAACCACGGAGCCGGTAGCACCATGACGCGAGTATGGTTAACCATATAGTTTGTGTATGAGTTGTTGTATAGCATAATATATTATTTTGGTGAGTATGCTATTGGTTATGCTAGTTGCGGTATTTGGAGGTGATTAGCTTATACTTGGAGTTTGTATGCTAATTGTTATTGCTAGCGATTATACGGTGTGTGTAAGTGTATGCAAGTAGGTATATTATATATGTATGTGTATAATTATTGCATTCACTAAGCGTTTTACTTACCTTCTCGTTGTTTACCTTTTTATAGGCTCTGGCGTGGACAAGGAAAAGGGTATTCGTTTGGACTAGTGATCCCGCTTTGTTATGATAGGAGAAGCTTTTGGGAGTATAGCTTTTTGAATTTTGACCAAGATTTGGGTAGTTTAACCCCCCCAAACATCATGCTCTAGTGTCGTTTGGAATTTAAACTAATTTGGTCGAAACTTATATTTTGTACGAAACTCTTAGTTCGGGACGATGTGGGCCCGGTGTCATAAAACTTGTTTTATTATTGAAACGTGTTAGTTTTACTTATTATAATGTGTTGTGAAAATCGTTTCGTCTATAAGTGTCGGGAAGTGGGAGATCTTTAAGCAAAAATTGGAAAATCCGGACAGAGGCTGTCAGGCCTTGTGCGCGCCGCGCACCCCACCGTTGTAAAAAAAAAAAAAAAAAAAAAAAAAAAAAAAATTTCTGTTTACGGTTGGATAACGGGTTGGGTCGTTACAATGAGAACGAAGCCAATACGAGCAATGTGGTTGGAACTTTGTAAGAATTCAACCTGAACTTTGGTCTAGCAAGAATGTTTTTTTTACACTCATTATATATTTGTCGCACTTCTTTTCATATATTTAATTTAATCTTCATTACCTTGCTGCAGGGGATACATATCGCCAGAGTATGCCGTAGATGGGACTTTTTCAGAAAAATCAGATGTGTATAGTTTCAGAGTTCTTGTTTTGGAAATTGTATGTGGAAAAAAATAGAGGATTCACTCGAGAAAATGAAAGTAACAACCTTCTTGCACATGTAAGTTCTGTAACTGTAAAACAAACTTCGTACAACTTTGAAGCATAGATCGTTTGGTTTTCAGCTTTTGAATTAAACGGTTTAAAACTTAAGTTGAACATAAATATTACAACTTTTCACCCATTTAAAAAGATTTTTTTTGTTGATTCATGAATTATATTTAGGCATGGAGACTCTACGAAGAAGGCAAGGCTCGTGATTTGCTTAGTGCACATATGCAAGATTCATGTGTAGAATCTCAAGTACTTCGAACAATACATATCGGTCTCTTATGTGTTCAACATCACGCAAAAGATCGCCCCACAGTGTCGTCTGTGGTTTTGATGTTCGATCAAAATGGTGCATTACCTCGACCTTAACAACCTGCATTTTTTTGTGTTAGGTGGTCTGCCTATTGTCAATCCGGTATCCATCAATGATATCACCATGACAGCGTTAGAACCTCGATAAGATGTGTAATTTTTTGCATGTCAGTTAAGGTCCATTTGGTGATCATAAGTGTTTGTTGTTTTTGAGCCTAATGCAAGTTAAGAGCTCAAAATAATACAGTAATAAAAATCAAAACTGAAAATCACATAGTAGTCAAAGTGTTCATCTGATGATGTCTTTCAAATATTAATGTACGTCCTTTGTTTTTAGGTGAATCGCTGTAATAATATTTTAAGTGTAATAATATTAAATTACATTTGATCAGTATTGTAACGCATTGCACATAACATGTCTGTTAAAAGTCCTCATATAACATATTTCGTATTAACTTTATCTATTCTACATATTGCATTTATTCTTCTTTCCAAATAATATATTATCTTATCTTATAGTATAACATGCATTGATCAATAAAAAGGAAATGGTTATTTAGAATCAACGTAGGTTCTGATTTTTAAATATTGTATGGTTAACATTCTTATTGGCACAGGGCCTAAGTAAGGTGGTGATGCTGGTCCGGTCAACGAAATGTGTGTCTGCATCATCATAGCTTCCTAAGAACGTTTTGGAGCTAGCAGCCCTTAAATTCTTCTACTCCAAACCCCACAACTTGATTTGAAAGGACTACATAAATTCCATATTCCATATATGCATTTTATATTACAAGCAATAAGACATTAATGGACTAACTTTCTCTAGTTTTTACTCTTGGTTTTTTTTGTTTTCCATTTTGGCAACTACGACTGTACAAGTCTCCATGATTATTGATCAAACCATCCGATATGGCGATACTCTTGTCTTCGAAGATGAATCGTACGAGCTCAGATTTTTTAGTCCCTGAAGCTCTACAAACCGTTATTTGGGGATATGGTATAAAAACATATCCCCACAAACCGTGGTGTGGCTTGCTAATAGGGAGACACCAATAACGGATTCATCCGGTTTGTTTACCAGTTTTTTGTAGTTGTATGGAAGGTTTTTAGCCACAAAACGTGGAATCTGTCCGTGTGGTCAGGTAAGTGTTGTCGTAAAACGCCATCAAAGTGTCCAAATGGGGATAGTTTTTCTGGTGTCTAAAAACGTTAAAATGTCACACTCGTTGTTCGGTGTACAATAGAAGCATGAACTAGATGAATGTGCAGCGGCTTGCAGGAGGAATTGCAAGTGTACAGCGTATATGAATAGTGATATTATGAGCGGAAATGGATGTTTGATGTGATTCGACGATTTAGTTGATGTTCGAAATATTGACGAAAGCCGGGACCTTTACATGAGACTGGCCTTATCCGACTTAGGTAGGGTCAAATATTTCTTGGGGATTGAAGTTTTATTATTTCAATAAGGAATCTTAATATGTCTCACAAGAAATATGTTGTTGATTTACTTGCTGAAACATGGATGATCGAATGAAAACTAGCCAGGACCTTTGATCCAGAATCAGAAGCTGGTTATGGATGAAGATTCGAACTTGTAGATCGATACGTAATATCAAAGGATCGTTGGAAAGCTGATCTACCTCGCTCATACTCAACCTGATATAGCATATGCAGTAGAAGTAGTCGATCAGCCAATTTATGCATAAACCTCAAGTACTTCACATGGAAGTTGTTTGGAGAATTATCATATACCTCAAAGGAGCAGCTTGACATGGAGTTGTATTCAAGAACAACTCTCACCTCAAAACTCAAGTATATACAGACGCAAGCTGGGGAGGTGAAAAGGGTGATGGAAAATCTACATTAGGTTATTTCACTTTAATCGGCGAAAACCTTGTTACACGGAAAAGCAAAAAGTTGTCTCAATCAAGTGCCGAAGCAGAATTCTGAGAAATAGCTCGAAGTGTACAAGATGCCTTATGGATCCGAAAACTTCTAACAGATATCGGATTTACACCAGAAGATTCTTGTATAATCATGTGAGACAACCAAGCAGCTATCAAGAATTCTGAGAACCATTCCAATATGATCGAACAAAGCATATTGAAATGGACAAACACCTCATCAAGGAGAAGTTAGAAGCAAAAATCATCTGACTACCTTTTGTCAGATCAGAAGACTAGCTTGCGGACATCCTACCAAATCAGTCAACGAAAGCATTTTCAATGAAATATTAGTTAAGTTGAATATTGAAAATTCCACTATTCAACTTGAGAGAGAGTGTTTGAAAGAAAAAGAAGAAACAAACAAGAAGGATCACATTATTTCCCTAAGGAGAATTCACAGCAAAGCGTACAATAAGAACACTGCAAAACATTTCAATGTTAACATATATTTCCATTGTTAATCCAAAATCATATAGTTTCCTTATTTAGAAAGGCTCATTGCCTTTTTTATAGTCTCATAACCGTTGTATAGTAGTATAAAGGGATTATATAGTGGGAGGCCAACCAAGTTTATTGTTTTGTGTTTTTAGGCCACCCATATTTGAAAATGATTTTGTAGGCCACCCAATTATATCATTCGGGTTTATAGGTCACATAAATTTTAAAATGATTTTATTGACCATCCACATTCGTATATTGTTACATATATAACCAAATCCGACTAAAAACTATTTGAAAAAGTATAAAAAAACTCAAATACTAGCGTATTTGGTAACAACTGGTCATTACATAAATAATGCTAATTAAGAAATCTTGGTTATTTTTGTTATTTTTTACATTTTTCTAATGAGATTTTAGCCAGATCCGATACATACGAAAAAAAACATATGAATTTGAATGGTCTTCAAAAATATTTTCAAATTTAGGTGGCCTATAAATACGAGTGATAAACTTGGGTGCCTACAAAATCATTTTCAATTTTGGGTGGCCTACAAAAACAAAACGATAAACTTGGGTGACCTCCCGATACTTAATCCCTAGTATATATACGCATAGCATCTGTTCGTAAAAATAACCAATTAAGTTGTCGATAACGTACAGTTCAGTGAATAACGATTCAAATAACAGCAACACAACTCATTTTTTCCAAATTTTCTTATTCTATAATAAAGGTACCGAAAATATATTTGAGTAAATCTGCAAGAGGAAGATGTTGATGGAAATAAGAAGTCATTCTATCGACCTGTTAATGACATGGTCACATCATTGACAGACATTGTGGTAGTGGTAGAGGATGTACATGGGTCGAGATCACCTTCAGTGAAAAATGCAGGCGGTTTAGGTTGTGGCAATATGCCATCATTACCTAACATAAGTACCACCGATGACATTGTTGGCCTATCTTCTGCGTGATTTTGCACACATAACAGACCAATGTGTATTGATCGGAGTACCTCTGAGCTGATGCATGAGTCGCATGACGATGCAGCAACCAGTTGAAGACTCTTGTCATCTTTAAAGAGCCTCCACGCCTGACATATATCAGATAGATTAAATTGTATTTACTATTAAACTATATACATCTTACTCATTTATCTAGTGATTTGTTATAAATGCATACCATACATACATACTAGGGAAAAAAAGGGAGACTAAAGGCCAAACACAATATTCATGTAGTTTAACAATGTATATGTACTCAACAAGATTAATAACTTGATCTAAACTTACATGTCCAAGAAGGTTGTCAGTATGTTGTTGAGAGAAAATTAGTTGGTTCCTCTTCCCACTTATTATTTCCAGTACCAAAACACCAAAGCTAAACACGTCCGATTTTACAGAGAAAACCCCATGAAGAGCGTATTCCGGAGGGATGTAACCACTATAAGTAATTTGATAGAATTAAATAGTATGATATTTTAAATGTAGACAAGTGGATCAAATTTGAAGTTTAGATTCTTACTAAGTTCCAACCACATTCTTTGTATTGGCCCCCGTCTCACATCCTTCAAATATTCTAGCAAGCCCAAAATCTGATATCTTTGGGTTCATGTCACTGTCCAACAAAATATTAGCAGCTTTTAAATCTCTGTGAATTATACGAAGATGGGAATCTTGATGCAGATAAAGAAGCCCTCGTGCAATTCCATTGACGATGCCTAATCGGTGACTCCAATCAAGGACTGAACTTTTGCTCTCGTCTGCACGGAACAGACCACCAAATTATATTGAATCAACCTTTTATATAACTTATATGTCAAAGTTTATTAAAGGAGGTAAACCTTTACTAACATATTAATCTTATTAGCGGGTCTTACCAAATATAATTGTATCTAAGCTTCTGTTTGGCATGTATTCATAAATCAACATGACTTCATTTTTTTCATCACAAAACCCCAAAATCTTGACAAGATTTCGATGCTGAAGTTTATGAATACATCTAACCTCGTTCTTAAACTCATCAAGCCCTTGTGCAGAATGGTCTGATAGTCGCTTCACAGCTATCTCTCGTCCATTGTCCATTACTCCCTAAACATTAGGAAGAGAAACATTAGTGCAAACAATTTTGTACTTATAATATTATAGTTGCTAATTTTAGGGAAAAAAATATATATGGTAAGTTATACGGAGTATAAGACAGGTGCAGTAATGTCAATGTTGAAAAGGACGCAAGGCGGAAACGAGTCGGTCAGGAGTTTGAAAGGCCGAATCAGTCGAGACGGACATTAACCTATTTTGATTTTTAAATACAAATATATTAAATATAAATATTTCAAACATAAATTTTATAAATATATTCTAAAAATAAATGATTTACAAATAAGATGAGGTGGTGTTAGTTAAATACGAGGATTATATAAGTTTTTTGTTTTTTTTTATAATGTCTTATAATGTATTTATTAATATATTAATTTATCTTTAAGGATACCATGTAAGTCGGTGTTTTTCCAGCCAATTTTTAAATGGGTTTGGAATTTTCGATTAGACCTAAACAGGTCAAGTTTAAAATTCGAGTTTGACCAATTAAACATTTTTCTTCGAATCGGTACGGGTAGTCACCAAATTGCCGTTTGCAACCATGAGTAATGTGTTACCTTGTAAACTGGACCAAAGCCACCTTGTCCTAGTTTATTGTCTACTGAGAAGTTATTTGTCAACTTAGATATATCTGAAAAGCTGAAAAATGGCAACTCGGCATCTTTATTCCTGACCCCGCCAGGATGATCTTCCGATAGAGAATTCAACAAATTACCTGAAATGGGATATATCATAATACTACTAAAAAATGATGCACGAGACCATTTCACGTGATAAAATATAACAGAATTGTGATTACTTTGTCTTTGTGTACGAGACCGTTTCTTCTTCCAACCATACACTGCCAGTGCTAGTCCTACCAAAACCATACAAATTATCGGTGCAAGGACCACTTTGAAAACTTTTTTCTTTTTGAAGCCAGATTCCTTGGATGTAACTATCATGAAACGAAGATGGCATGACTAAAATGTTACAATAAGAATCATTAACCACAACAAAATATCGTTACCGAATCAATGAAGCCTATCTAATTTACAGTACATTCAATAATTTAATATATGTACCATCCAAACCAGCAGCCCCTTTTGAAAATCACAACATAACAAACTGATATGTTCTCTCAGAGGAAAACAGGATGCTAATTACATTATCAATGATATATATGCCATGCCAATAAGCAAAGGCAAGTTACATTTAAAGATTACTACAAAAACAAAGCGATCTTGTTCCAGTGGAACCAATATGCTAGTGAATGTATTAATCTGCGTGATAAATAAAAATATATGATGGTCATAATAGTTAACATTCATGTGCTGATTGAAGTTCGAGGTCAACAAGGTTGAAAAAGACATGAGTTGGAGAAGAGTCGGTCATGACCATGAAATGTCGAGTCTATCGATACGGGATCGAGACCAATGTTGAGTCGTTAACCTAACATTGACTTAAAATATAAAAATATATATTAAACATTAAAATTTCAAACATAAATATTTGAAACATGAATATTTAAAAAGTAAATAATTTACAAAAAGATGATTCGGTGTTTGTTCAAATCTTGTACTCCACATAGGTTTTTTATAATGTTTTATATAAATAATGTGTAGTGTATTTATTAATTTATCTTTAAGGAATACTAAGTAGGTAAGTAGGTAGGTGTTTTTCCCAGCTTAAATTTAAATGAGTTTGGGATTTCGTTTATACTAAAACAAGGCCGGACAAAATATTGACTTTCGACCGACTATTCCCAACTTTTTTTTCCCAGCTAATTTTGAATGGGCTTGGGATTTAGTTTACACTAGAACAAGGCTAGATAAAACGTTGACTTTTAACCGACTTTTCCCAACTTTTTTTCCAGCTAATTTTGAATGGGCTTGGGATTTCGTTTACACTAGAACAAGGTGTTGGGGTGCAAACCAAAGTCCCACATCGGTCACGGGACAAAACAAATGTATGTATATAAGTCTAAGGGGAAACTCTATCTACTACCAACTGGTTTTAGAAAAAGAGGGACTCGGGCCTATATTGCAGGACATGTTGTTTGGGCTATATCGATCCAACAAGTGGTATCAGAGCCAGGCTATAGCCCGGATGTGATGGACAGCGCAGTGGGCGCACTCCTGAGCGCACACAGCGACGTGGCGCACCCCTCGGTGATGCACAACGATGAGTGGACCCCAGCTATCATTCGAGGGGAGGCCTAAGAGGGACTTAGGTTTGAGGGGAGGTTTGTTGAAGTGCAAACTAAAGTTCCACATCGGTCACGTGACAAAACAAAACAAATATATGTATATAAGTCTGAGGGAAACTCCTACTACCAATTGGTTTAAAAAAAAAAAAGAGGGACTCTTGGGCCTATATTGCAGGGCATGTTGTTTGGGCTATATCGATCCAACACAAGGCCAGACAAAATGTTGACTTTTGAACGACTTTGACATGACTTCTTAGCATTGACCGATTAACTAGACGTTTCTAGACGAAACGGGACAGGTTAGGTACCAAAACTGCGCAATCACCGCTTGCAAACTCTTGTCCAATGTACCAAGATACTAAATATAATCAATGAGAGATATATTTTTAGTACCTGATGATTCAGAGTTTGCTATTCTAACAAAAAGATCTTGATTTACATCGTTTTCTCTAATATCTATCAGATCATCAAGCCATAGCAAACATCCACTTCCACCTTTTCTTATATCCAAATTTGCATAAGCAGTACATGAACAATTTTTCTTGCATTGCTCTTCGCATTCCACAAGGCTCATGTTTACATTGTACCATGAATGCTGTGTATCCGGCAGTTTCACACCTGAAAGTTTCCGAAAACCGTCCTCATTCCCACACTTTAATGCCTCTTTACGTTGACAACCGCCTGACCAATTACCTGCCTTCCATTCATCTGGCTGTCTCGGTTCGAACCCATACATACAACTACATGCAGGGGAGTTGAATACATTACAACTTCCAAATGCACCACAGAATCCATATTGGGTACACATATCTATCGTTATGCCTAAATATGGAATCCAACCTTGGTTCGGATTCCAGTTCAAGCGCATTCCATTGCCTTCTGGACTCAAATATAACCTTGTTATAAAAGAGCTGTTAAGAAGTTCATATTTACCATATACCTCCTCCTGATTAAAAACAAATTCATACGTGTACAAAGAATTTGTCTTACTTGGATAACCTATAAATCTAACACCATTCCATGGACCAAACCTTATTTCCACCACCGAACCTCGGCGTATATAATATTGCGGATACCCATTTGTATCAATCTTGAATTCATATAGACCCGGAGAAGGATCATCTAGACTCTTCCAAGATCTCACAGACCAATATCTCCCTGTAACCAAGTCCTTCCCGACTTTCATTCCGGCTAAGAACGTATCACCTGGGTAATCAAAACTCTGCCAAATGAAATCTTCATCACTGTTATCTTTCACGACAAAGTTTCCAGAATCAAGAAGTTTGGCAACAATATTTACATTACTAACAGATAACGAATAGTTGGATGACCAAATTAAAGAGTTGTTATTACCGTTAAGAATTAACAGCGTTCCGTTGCTATTGACACTGAACACACTAGAAGAACTGGTAACAGGGGTCTCTCTGTTAGCAACCCATACGACTGTCTGTGGAGATATTTTATTGTACCATATCCCCACGTATTGATACTTGGAGTTACCGGGGCTAAAAAAGCCCATTTCGTACATTTCATTTGATGAAACAATCGTCTCATTGTCTCTGATTTCTTGATCAACAACTAACGTATCTAGTGATGCAGAATTTGTTAAAAATGATAGTAGAGCGCCGGAGAAGAATAAAAGTTGAAGCTGAAAAGTCATTCTTATCTCTTAGAAAATACTTGCATGTTTGTTTATCCATATATAAATTTGAAACTCAATTATATTGTAATTGTAAAAAATGTCTATTACAATACGTACAAGGAACGTGGACCCTGTTAGAGAATTAAAGAGTGGTTATAATTAACTTGATAAAGTTTTTTTGGAAACTTGACTATAAAGATTCGAGGGGTTGTTGGGTACTGATGTCCACGTCTAGTCTCTAGAACATGTTCAAAGATTTAATGTCGACTTAAACCAAATAAATATATTACTATCATATATAAGTATAATTATTTTATTATATATATATTTGCGCGTTCGTATATCTTATCATGTGATTCAAAAAATTAGGCTCTCAATTAATTTAATGACAATATGAAAATAAACAAATCAATCATTAATTCTTAACTGCCGATCTGTAAATATTTGGGTCATGTTAGAGTCGAAAAATTAGTGAATGGGCCAACTTACCAACTAGTTTAATTTGCAGTGGTCGAATGTCTTTCACAAAGTGTTCGAAATTGCGAATCTTCAACTTACCTGTAGTGAGGTCATTTAATTAATCATTGGAACGATTAACTTTTAAACAATGTACGACACATAAGTCTAAGAGTTCATCTTTTTCTAAAATTAATTGATGATAGAGGGATTTGCCCTTAATCTTATATGCATACATTTGTTTTTGTCCATGACCGATGGGGGATAACTTCCAGAGTTGTTTTTTCCTTTGCAATTCTCTTCCAGATCTTGTTAGTTGAACGGATTAAACAAGTTAATCTCAGTTGGCATGTCCATACTTTTTAATGTGTTGACTTTTGGGTTGACGAATCAATCTCGTTTAATTCAAGTCTTAATATAGAAATAGATAAACTTTAAGTAATTAAACTACTATAGTTGGTAAGTTAGCCCGAGGCCCGACCATTCAATTTTCAACTCCAATATGTGGTAGTGGCATGGTAAGACCTTTACCTTCCAATGTGGAGGTCAAGGGTTCGATTCCAGGCACCCACAAAGTTATTCTTCCTCATGGCCACGGAGGTTCACCTACAATGACTCCGAGCTGCTCGCAAAGCGGGTGGTCGTCCTGGGATTAGTCAGTTATAAAATAAAGTTGGATTCTTAGGTTACCATAAAAAAAAAAAAAAAAAAAAAAAAAACTCAAATATGTTGGCGATTTCTTGTGTCAAAAGTTAAGACCTTAACATACATGCAGAGATAGAGGCGCTTCATCGTTTTAAATTGTTACAAGTAAATATATACTTCGTATTTCTTAAAAAGAATAGTATTATTCCACCAATCTCAAAATAAGTGTTCGTCATACTATTTATCAAGGTCGTCTCAACAATTCAAAGGTCATAGTCAAAAATAAAAGTGAGCCCTAATACACATTTAATTTTTTTAAAACATATAAAAAAATAATATTTAAATTTATTAATTTATATACTTACAATGTATTTAACTATTTAAAATTACAACATAACAACTTTAGTTGACAATTTTTTATTCAATCAAATAGAATATTTTGTGAAAAATATACATATTCAAAATTTTGGACCCTTCAAACTTTTTGGGTCCTAGGCGGTTGCCTATCTTGCATATGTTCGAAGACGCCTCTGCTATTTATCCATATATAAACTCCTTAATTTATTACCTTTAATCACTCATATCTTAAAAAATTTATTTAAACTGACCTTGAATATAAGAGCAACATTGACACTTATCATGCTTATCTTAAATTCTCATATTGTATGATAACCACTCATATTTTTTCCCATTGTTATTGATCTCGTAATTCACTACAAAAAAATGAGTTTTAGTGACGAAGGTTATTGGTCACTAATAATACTAAAATGGTCACTAAATGAAGTTAGTGACCAAAATATGTTGGTCACTTCTCGTCACTATAGATCCGTCACAAAATATTTTTAGAGACCAAAATACCAAAATTGGTCACTATAGTGACCATTTGTTTGGTCACTAATATCGTTTAGTGACCACTTTTTTAATGGTAACTAAATATCATTATTAGTGACCAAATATTGAATCGTCACTAAAAGATCGTCACAAATGAGCATTTTTCTTGTAGTGATTTTTGCTATTTATGCGAATGGTCCCTCACACTAACGACTGTTAGCAAAATTCAGTTAAGTCTTTTAATGGGTGAAAAACATAAAATAAAATTGAAGCGACCCAAGGGGTCGCAAAGAATATAATTGTATTAGACACCATCATTGTTACGTGGGATAATTCTACGATCAACCTGCATGAATACAACTTAAAAACAACACTAAAGCAACATAACCATTACAAACCAAACTAAAACTGATTGATGACACCCACCCTTGTTTGAATTGATAAAACAATGAGAAAAGTGTTGATCGTTTTATTGATTGCTTTGAATTGATAAAACTTGAATTGGTGCTTTTATCATTTACAATGGATCCTATATATACAAAGGAGACCAACGGCTATATGCCTACAAGAATGGAAAGAAATTTTCTATCTTTGGAAGGCTGGCTGTATTGATCCATACGTTGCTGTATCCTTGCTGTCATTTGAGGGAAATGATGATAATTTTCTGATCCCCAAAGTTTACAATATTTACACTAATTTTGATTTCTAACACTCCCTCGCAAGTTGAATCGTGGGGTTCCTAATATTCAACTTGGAGAGTATATCTTTGAAGAGTCTCCCATTAACTGACTTGGGTTAAAATATCGGCTAGTTGGTCTTCGGATCGAACTGATGGTAGAGATATTATTTCGGCTTCGAGCTTTTCTTTGATGAAGTGTCGGTCAATCTCTATATGTTTGGTTCGATCGTGTTGAACTGGATTTTCGGAGATAGCTATTGCAGCTTCATTGTCACACATAATCTTGATAGGAGCCTTAGGAGGAAACCCGATTTCTGCTAAGAGTTTCCTAATCCATAAAGCTTCAGTTACATCTCTAGCAATCCCCCTAAATTCTGCCTCGGCACTTGATAGGGCTACAACCTTTTGTTTCTTGCTTTTTCATGTGACCAAGTTACCTCCGACGAGAGAAAAATACCCGGATGTTGATTTTCTATCTCCTTTCTCTCCCCCGTACCCGGCATATGTGTATATTTGTGTTTCTAGGTGATTGTTTTTGCTGAATAAAACCCCATCTCCTGCGGTTTCCTTTAGATATTTGATTATCCGCCATACAACTTCCATATGATGATGTTGGGGTTGATGCATGAATTGACTAACGACCTGTCACGACCCTACTTTTTCCGTTATCTTATACCGTTAATTATTTAATGACCGTTAACTGTTAATTGTGCTATGTCATTTCTATGACCTATATTATTATTTTAATAATAATATATTAATTATTATGTGTTATGTGAATATTTGTATTCATATTTTGAATTATACGTTTCTACGTGTCGCGGATTTCTATCCGGCGAATCTTTTCGATTTTCAAACCAACGGTCGAGTTTTTGGGATATTTAAATCCTAATTATTTTAAATATGATATTTTAAGATCATATTATTATATATAGTATTTATATTTATTTTTCGTCGCGCGTTTATTATCTCTCCGAATTTTTAATCGCGTAAGCGTGTCTTCGCGTTTCGGGTTTCGTTCGGGTTTTCGGGCCACAAGTACATTAACAATTAAGTGAGATGGGCCAATTAGGGCCCACCCCACCCTAGGATCGGCTGAATGGAGGGAGGGAGGGAGGGAGTAATACTCCCTTGATTTCTTTTTTTGTGATTATTTTGTATTTCACCAATATTTCCCTAAAACCTTGCTTTTATTTTGCTCTCCTTCCTCCTCCCTCTTTCTTTTGGCGACGGCACACCACCACCATCATCATCATCCTTCATCAAATCATAGCTTGGATCATCCATTGTTATACATCAGCGCGTTCCTCATTTCGTTCTCTACACGATTATACTTGTTGATTATTGATTAGGGTATAAACCCTAACCCTAGAACTTTTGATTTTTCTTTATTTTTCTGTATTTTGATTATATTTTAATAGTATGATGATGATGATTACTTGTTGTTGTAATGGTGTTTGTATGCATAGAATTACTCATAAACACATGTTTTCGGTTTGATAAAATTGGGACATAAGCTATTTCGTGTATTTCTGATATTGTGACTGTTATAAAAGTTAAAATAAAGTATCTAGATGAGTTCCTCTCATCAATACATTAATTTTAGACTCCGGATTCATGTCGTTTCGATTCTCGGAGCCCTAGATATGATCAAAGTGGTATTTTGTTAAGATTGAAATGTGATTTTGGTATGAACCAGGTTTGGTCCGACTGTGTGACCATATTTGGTGACTTTAGGGTGTGTTAGTGTGTTAGGATTAATGGTGGGACGAACTTTCATGTTCGGGTCATCTAAATCCGAGCCACGAATCACCCGTTACGTCTAAAACACGATTTTGATTGAATTAAAGTTTCAAGTGGTGTCATGGCTGATCACCACGACTTGTGGGCTGTTCTTGGTGTGTTCTTGAGTGTACCGAAGTGTCGGGTGGTTTGATTAGGCGGAGATATATGTAAGGCTCGCCGAAAACCAATACCCGAGGCTCAGGATACGACCCGATGAACTTTTGATTTTAAACTTATGATTAATTATTAAACTTATGATATAAATAATGAATTTCATTATCATTTTATTACTTATGATATAAAAAGTAATTATTATAATTTAAGACTTATGATATATATTTTTTATATCATTTAATTATTACTTATGATTTAATTAACATTTTAATTAAACTTATGATTAATAATACTTTTATTATTAATGGAAAATACTTATGATAAGTATTAAACTTATATTATAAGATTATTATTATAAGACTTATAATAAGGATTAATTAATTATTTAATTATTATAAGGCTTAGTTATTATTTAATTATTATTTAATTATTAAATACTTATGGTTTAATAATTATAATTAGAAACTTATGATATGATTTAAAATTTATTATTAATTAATAATAATTATATTATGACTAATATTTAATTAATTAATTAAATACTTATGTTATATTAATTATATCATTTAAACTTATATTAATTTTAATAATTCATTTTAATTTAATTAAACTTATGTTATGACATAATTGGACATATTTAAATTTAATAAACATTATAACTTAAATTATTATTACAACTTACACTTTTAAAATTAACGTTGACCATGTTTGACCTAGGTTGAATTTTGAGTTGGCTTTTGGTTGACTTTGACTTTCAGTTGACTTTTGTTGACTTTCTAATTAAGGAAACTTTCCTAACTTATAAACTTTCCTAAAATAGTAACTTTCTAAATTTGAAAACTTTCCAAAAATAGGAACTTTTCAAAAATGGAAACCTACTAAAAATAGAAAGTGTGTGTCCGTAAGCTGTTCCGATCAAACCGATGCATATTGAGTATTGTTCTATGACTACTTGTAACATGTACAATAGCTATCATACTAAGACTTGACTTAAGTTAGTTATTTATATCGACCTGCTTTATTTATAGGTCGGGGTTGTGATCATTCCTGATCACTGTACTCATTTGCTGTTCGCTTAATTATGTTGATTACTTCGTTACTATTAAGGTGAGTTATTGTAACATCCCGCGTTTTTCCGTTAAATTTAATTTTAACACCGTCTTTTTTTTTAAAAACATAATCTTTCGTATTTAAAGTAATAGTTTCCGTGAGTAACGTTCATTATATTTCCGCTATTTAATTATAACATCACTCGGTTACTCGAGCGTTTTTAAAATATTTCGTTGGTTAATTCCCGCACCCGCTTTGAAACTTGAGGGACCGAAGTTGTCAAGTGGGCAAACTAGTTGACTAGGTCAACTAGTCAACCCACCATTCTCATCCATTCAATCCCTCCATCTCTCTCCCTTTTCTCTCTAGCTCAAGAACCCCATTTCTCCCAACTTCACTAAATCATCATCTAAATTCGATCTATGAGGCTTACAACAAAACAAATTACATTTTCGTGATCCTCTCTTCATCCTCTACGATTTGATACTAACTACACCGATTTTGGGTAACATTTCTAAAACTCTAGATTTCTTTAAATTCGTGTTTTTGACTTGAAATGTTGTTAGTTAGTGTCTATGGCTCGTGTCTAGCATGATTATATGATTTGTATGCTCGATCTTGATGTTTTGGTGTAACTAGCTTGAAAATGAAAAGTGGATGCTTAATCCTTGATTTTGGATGAGTTAATGTTGTTAGATTGTTAAAGTGCATGTTTTAAATGTGTTACTAGTATCATTAGCCACATTTGGATGTGTAGGTTGATTAAGGAAACTTCAAAAACCCGATTAATGATTTTGTGATGTTTGACTAGGGTTTGATAGTTCTTGACATGAACTTTTGGATGCTTAAATGCCATGGAATGTTAATTGTTAGTGTCTAGTAGTAATGTATGCTTCATTACCTTCAAAACGGCATATCGTATGTGTAAATTGGATTCCCGAATCATAAAATACGTTTTACGAACTTGAAACTTGAAAATAAACCTTTCTCGATCAATTGACGAGTTTTTCGTTTATTGTAAATGATGTTTTTGATTGATGAAATGTGGTTAGTTGTATTCCTTGTCGAAATAGCTTTCCGATGATATAAAATACATGTTCTAATTGTTTGCGGATCATAAAATGTGATTGTTTGTGTTTTGGTTCGTGCATACTTTGAAAACTGACCAGAAATCCCTGCACAGAGGGTGGCGCGGAGCGCCCCTACCCCGCGCGGCGCGCCAAATGGCCTGGCCAGAATTCTGTCCAACTTGGTCAATTTTTGAATAATGTTTGGCATGCTACGCACCTCCGATTAACATGTAACTTGGCCAACATGCTCATATATGATTTCTAAGATTAGAAAAATAGTTCGGAACCCGACCCGAACGTGTTGACTTTCGTTGACTTTGACCGACCAAAGTTTGACTTTTTGTCAAACTTAACCAATTAATTATGCAATCTTCCTAACATGCTTTTATACTTGTATCTTGCATGAAACTTGACAATTTGCTTCACATGCTATATTAATCGAGTCGTATCGAGCCATAGGACTAATTGAACATCTTTGACCTATCGTGTTTACCGTTATTGATACAACCTATTTGTTTAGGTCAAGACTAGCATTGTTCTTGCACACATTTACTTGTTGAAGTACTTTACTACCCGTGCATTCAAGGTGAGATCATAGTCCCACCTTTTCAAAAACTTTTATTCTTTTAAATCGTGGGCTGAGAAACATATACATTACATATTTATATACATTTCACATGTATATATACTTTTCATACTTTTATACTTTGAACACAAATACGAATACAAAGATACAGACGAGTTAGAACAAAAGTCCTCAATCCAATTATCATTAGTTCCACTTGCAGGGTGTAAGTGTAAGCGAGTAATTATGTTGTGTGGCCATACGGGTTTAACGAACCCTCATTCAGACGGTTCGCTACCGTTAGTGGATGAAATATAATTCCAACGTGCATAGTGTATGTTCTAACACTATATTCAAAATTCAGAGGGAAGATTCAGTTAAGTTTTGGTAATTGGGTGCTCGTGATACAGATAACATCTTTTGGGATGTATACGCTTGAAATTCACTTTATATTAAATCTTATGGTTTACAAACACATCTTTAGAGATGTATGCGCCTTGATACTAAACCTTGTGATTCAAAATATACTTTTACAAATACATTTATGATCTCACCAACGTTTTTCGTTGACAGTTTTCTACATGTTTTCTCAGGTTCATACTTGGCTACTTGATACATGCTTCCGCTCATTAATTGATACTTGCATTGGATGTCGAGTATACATGCATTTCATGGAGCGTCTTTTGACTTTACTTTAAACCGTGTCGCCTAGATTTCAATCGTACTTATAACGTTGTAACTTAACTTTTGGTTGAACAATTCTTGTAAACTTTGAAACAATCTTTATTTTGAAATGAAGGCGACATATTTTGGTTAAACGTTATCTTAAAGACTTATAATCAGGTAATGGGACCCACGTAGCCGATGCCGTCACTTGACGATTTGTCGGGGTCGCTACAGTTGGTATCAGAGCCTTGGTTGTAGGGATTTAGAGTTCATTTGTGTTCACCCCGAGTCATAGGGTACATAGGTGAATCTAGACTACAACCGGCATATAGACTGAAGTAGGAATTATTTGACTAATTGTGCATTTATACTTGAACTCTTCTATCATATCTAACTCGTATTCGATCTTGATCTTACGTTGATAAATTTTGTTGGTGCGCCACCTTGACTTTATGAAGTAATGTTAAATGCACATGAGAATCAGGGTAATATAATTTCCGGGATTATATTACGGTGATTCACATGGACGTTCCGACATTATGACATAAAGAATTTAGGGCGAGTCAAGGAAAATTTTCTCTCTATCCTTATTCCATACTCCGGTTAGTATTGTTGAAAATACTAACCAACGATATTCTTGTGTCTTGAAGGAACAATGGCTCCTCGTCGTGTACGCCGCAATGAAACTCCCGAACAAGCTCTCGAACGGATGATAGCTACCGCCGTAGATGCGGCCATGGCCGGTCACTCATCCAACAACAATAATAATAACAACCACAACAACAACAACAACAACAACAATGGAGCCGGAAACTCAAACGAGGGATGCTCCTATAAAGCTTTCATGGGGTGCAAACCTCACACTTTTGATGGAACCGGGGGACCGGTCGTGCTCACCCGATGGTTTGAGCAAACGGAAGCCGTCTTTAGCATAAGCGGTTGTCGGGACCAAGACAAGGTCAAATACTCCACTCACACTTTCTCCGGAATTGCTCTAACATGGTGGAACACCTATGTTCAATCGGTGGGTACCGATGAAGCTCATGCCCTCTCTTGGGCCGATCTAAAGGAAAAGATGATTGTTGAATATTTTCCGCGCGAAGAAACCCGAAAGCTTGAGGAAGAACTAAGAGCTTTGAAAGCGGTCGGAAACGATCTTAAAGCTTATAATCAACGCTTCGCCGAACTATCCTTGATGTGTCCTAATCTTGTTAACCCCGAATCTCAAAGGATTGAGCTCTACATGCTCGGTCTTCCAAAAAGCATCAAACAAGGGGTGATGTCATCCAAACCCACTACTCATCAAGCCGCTATGAACATGGCTCGCCAACTAATTGAAACGGTTGACGAAATCGTAGTTCCGGCACCTAAGGCCGAGGATAAATCGGGCGGCAACAAAAGAAAGTGGGAACCCTCCCAATCAAGCAACAACAACTTTGCTAAGAAGCCTTACACCTCCGACGGCAAGAGGGGTTATACCGGACACCTACCGTATTGTAACGAGTGCTACAAACATCATTTAGGTGAATGTGGCAAACCATTTTGCTTGAAGTGTCAAAGAAGTGGCCATGTAGCCCACGATTGTAGGAATACCGCTCCCGTCGCTCAAAAGGAGCCCAATGCACCCAAGACGGGTGTTTGTTTTGAGTGTGGCCAACCGGGTCATTTTAGGAGTGCCTGCCCAAATAAGAAAATCAACCCCAACGCACGCCGTTAAACTTTCAACATCAACGCCTAGGATGCCCGAGACGACGATGGACTGGTCACGGGTATGTTTCTTCTCGAAATTCTCACGTTTCATGTTTATTCGATTCGGTTACCGTTAGACGTTTTATGAACAAGTCTTTGACTCGTGCTCTTTACATTTCACTTTTTCCCCTAGATACTACTTAGACGATTTAAGTGACCAACGGAAAAATATTGTGTGCCTATAAATTTTATTGGAGGATATACATTAAGACTTTTGACTTGACACCTATAGAGCTAGGGAGCTCGGAACATATTCGTTTAAAAAAAAAAAAAAAAAAAAAAAAAAAAAAAAAAAAAAAATTTGTTTCCCCATCGTCTTGTATAGATTATTGTGAACCGAGTAATTTTCGGTTGGAAAACCGATACCCTCTCCCTCGCATCCATGACCTCATGATTTCTTGCATGAATCCCGTGTGTATTCCAAAACGACCTCCGTTCCGGTTATCATCAATTGGGGGTTAAGTGAGACGATGTCTCCTGAGTCTTTTCCGAACTCGCAACGTTAGTTATAAATCTCTCTTAGTACCATACGATTTATCCAAAGCTCGTCCGTATCCATAAACCTCCTAAACCACGTATGCAAACTTATCTAGACAAATCTGTTATCGTATTTATAGATGACATCTTAACTTATTCAAGTAAAGAAGGAAAACGAACAACATCACCATCTTACGCTCGAACTTTTGAGAAAAGAGCAACTCTATACCAAATTCTCCAAGTGAGAATTTCTGTTGAAAGAAGTCCAATTTTCTATACCATAATGTTAATGGTCAAGGCATTACAATCAATCTCGAAATCAAGCCACATGTAATCAGGAAACTCTCCCCACTCAGACTTGTATTCGTAAAATCTTAGATCTCGCCTGTTATCACCGAAGATTCATTTCTGACTTTTCTTGTGTTACACGACTTTTAAACTCGTTAACTCACTAAGGAAAAACTATAAACCTCTACGTGCCCGAATCTTGAGCGTGATTCTTCACACCAACATTTCTAGTTAAATTCGTTATCTTGCACGGAGAAGTCGAATACTAAATTGTGGATCCGATCAATTTTCTCGTCATCACGTACCACACTACATACCCCTGATATTTCACCATTTTCCATCTGATATTACTGGAATTTAAGATAACACACAATCCAACGATACTTCACTCTTCTTTGACTTAACGCCCTTGTGTTTCTGATAACCGGCCAACTATTATGCAACCCCGAACTATACAACTACGTGTACTATCTCGTTTCTCTTTCAGACTTCAACTTTTGACAACTAGAGGCACGTTATGGCAACCTCGAGATGTAAGCTCACCCTATTCAAAGTCCTCATTTCACTCCCATCCTCATCGCTCGCATTTCCGTTTAAGGAAACTCCTGGTAACATTTCTCCATGGATAGATAAACTCCTCATATTACATTAGTATTCGCCACGAGGGTGAATAGTCCTAACGAACATTTTCGACCCCTAACTGACTTGTTCAAACATATCTTAAGAGATTCTATTCCAACACGGTGTATCTTCGTCATTTATCCTGTATCGAAATACTTGTTTCACTTCTAGTTTTACAAGAAACCTTGGGAACCTGCTTAGACATGAGTACCGCGTACCACCCACAAACAGACGAACCGAACAAACGAACGATTTACGTCTTCAAAAGACATGTTTCAAACTTGCATGGTCGCTTTTAGTAGATCCCTCTTACAACAGTAGTTACCACTCGTGTGTTCACACGCACTTTCCGAAACCCTATATGACCGCTAATGTCATACCCCTATTCGTTGGACCAAAGCATGTGGCAAACAAAACACCGAATCTTAACTCATCCAAGAAACAACAATTGAGATCATTCAAGTCCGGGAAGGGCTCGAGGCGGCCCGTAGTCGTCAAAGGAGTTATACCAAACTTAGATGAAAACCTCATAAATTCCAGTGTGTAACCGCGTAATATTGAGAAACCGCACCTTGGAAAGGTGTAATCCATTTTGGGGAAATCGAGAAAGGCTAGCCGCAATATCAAACCTTTTGAAACCTTGGGGCGTATTGGAACCGCTTCCTACCGCTTAGAACTTTCGACTCAATTAAGCTTCCGATTACCCTACATTTCGTGTAACAAACTTGGAAACGTGTCCTGCGGAACAGGAACGTGCAATCCTGCCTGATACACCAACTATTAATGACCAATTTCTCTTCATGGGAAAACCGGTTAAAACCGGGGATCGTAAAACCAAACCTTAATGCAACGTAAAACCCTAACTATCTAAATTCGTGAGAACACTCAAGGACGTACCTTCACTTATTCATAGCATGGACAACGTAAAGTCTCGAATAAGAGATATCGACTACTACTTCCAACTAAATTTCGGGACGAAATTTCTTTTGAGGTGTGGATAATGTAACATCCCGCGTTTTTCCGTTAAATTTAATTTTAACACCGTCTTTTTTTTTAAAAACATAATCTTTCGTATTTAAAGTAATAGTTTCCGTGAGTAACGTTCATTATATTTCCGCTATTTAATTATAACATCACTCGGTTACTCGAGCGTTTTTAAAATATTTCGTTGGTTAATTCCCGCACCCGCTTTGAAACTTGAGGGACCGAAGTTGTCAAGTGGGCAAACTAGTTGACTAGGTCAACTAGTCAACCCACCATTCTCATCCATTCAATCCCTCCATCTCTCTCCCTTTTCTCTCTAGCTCAAGAACCCCATTTCTCCCAACTTCACTAAATCATCATCTAAATTCGATCTATGAGGCTTACAACAAAACAAATTACATTTTCGTGATCCTCTCTTCATCCTCTACGATTTGATACTAACTACACCGATTTTGGGTAACATTTCTAAAACTCTAGATTTCTTTAAATTCGTGTTTTTGACTTGAAATGTTGTTAGTTAGTGTCTATGGCTCGTGTCTAGCATGATTATATGATTTGTATGCTCGATCTTGATGTTTTGGTGTAACTAGCTTGAAAATGAAAAGTGGATGCTTAATCCTTGATTTTGGATGAGTTAATGTTGTTAGATTGTTAAAGTGCATGTTTTAAATGTGTTACTAGTATCATTAGCCACATTTGGATGTGTAGGTTGATTAAGGAAACTTCAAAAACCCGATTAATGATTTTGTGATGTTTGACTAGGGTTTGATAGTTCTTGACATGAACTTTTGGATGCTTAAATGCCATGGAATGTTAATTGTTAGTGTCTAGTAGTAATGTATGCTTCATTACCTTCAAAACGGCATATCGTATGTGTAAATTGGATTCCCGAATCATAAAATACGTTTTACGAACTTGAAACTTGAAAATAAACCTTTCTCGATCAATTGACGAGTTTTTCGTTTATTGTAAATGATGTTTTTGATTGATGAAATGTGGTTAGTTGTATTCCTTGTCGAAATAGCTTTCCGATGATATAAAATACATGTTCTAATTGTTTGCGGATCATAAAATGTGATTGTTTGTGTTTTGGTTCGTGCATACTTTGAAAACTGACCAGAAATCCCTGCACAGAGGGTGGCGCGGCGCGCCCCTACCCCGCGCGGCGCGCCAAATGGCCTGGCCAGAATTCTGTCCAACTTGGTCAATTTTTGAATAATGTTTGGCATGCTACGCACCTCCGATTAACATGTAACTTGGCCAACATGCTCATATATGATTTCTAAGATTAGAAAAATAGTTCGGAACCCGACCCGAACGTGTTGACTTTCGTTGACTTTGACCGACCAAAGTTTGACTTTTTGTCAAACTTAACCAATTAATTATGCAATCTTCCTAACATGCTTTTATACTTGTATCTTGCATGAAACTTGACAATTTGCTTCACATGCTATATTAATCGAGTCGTATCGAGCCATAGGACTAATTGAACATCTTTGACCTATCGTGTTTACCGTTATTGATACAACCTATTTGTTTAGGTCAAGACTAGCATTGTTCTTGCACACATTTACTTGTTGAAGTACTTTACTACCCGTGCATTCAAGGTGAGATCATAGTCCCACCTTTTCAAAAACTTTTATTCTTTTAAATCGTGGGCTGAGAAACATATACATTACATATTTATATACATTTCACATGTATATATACTTTTCATACTTTTATACTTTGAACACAAATACGAATACAAAGATACAGACGAGTTAGAACAAAAGTCCTCAATCCAATTATCATTAGTTCCACTTGCAGGGTGTAAGTGTAAGCGAGTAATTATGTTGTGTGGCCATACGGGTTTAACGAACCCTCATTCAGACGGTTCGCTACCGTTAGTGGATGAAATATAATTCCAACGTGCATAGTGTATGTTCTAACACTATATTCAAAATTCAGAGGGAAGATTCAGTTAAGTTTTGGTAATTGGGTGCTCGTGATACAGATAACATCTTTTGGGATGTATACGCTTGAAATTCACTTTATATTAAATCTTATGGTTTACAAACACATCTTTAGAGATGTATGCGCCTTGATACTAAACCTTGTGATTCAAAATATACTTTTACAAATACATTTATGATCTCACCAACGTTTTTCGTTGACAGTTTTCTACATGTTTTCTCAGGTTCATACTTGGCTACTTGATACATGCTTCCGCTCATTAATTGATACTTGCATTGGATGTCGAGTATACATGCATTTCATGGAGCGTCTTTTGACTTTACTTTAAACCGTGTCGCCTAGATTTCAATCGTACTTATAACGTTGTAACTTAACTTTTGGTTGAACAATTCTTGTAAACTTTGAAACAATCTTTATTTTGAAATGAAGGCGACATATTTTGGTTAAACGTTATCTTAAAGACTTATAATCAGGTAATGGGACCCACGTAGCCGATGCCGTCACTTGACGATTTGTCGGGGTCGCTACAGTTATAGTCCCGTTTTTACATACTTTTCAAAGTATATTTTTGGGATGTGATTACATGCATTTTATTTTACATTTAGACACAAGTGACAATTAAATTTAAATTATTCATTGTGAGTTGGACAAAAATATTTCCTAGTCTGGTAACTGTAATCATTGGTTTCTACCGGTGAACGCGAATCCTACGGATAGATCTATCGGGTTTGACAACCCCATTTCGAGCTAGTTGAAAGAACCCGTCATAATCCATCCGGACGAAGTCCATATCGATTATAAACGATTCACAACAGTTGGTTACATCGCGAGGTACTTAACCTCTATATGATACATTTTACAAATATTGCATTCGATTTAAAAAAAAATCTTTCTTTACAACGAAAGTTGACGACATGCATACCATTTTATAATATATCCAACTATAATTGACTTAATAATAATCTTGATGAACTCGACGACTCGAATGCAACGTCTTTTGAAATATGCCATGAATGACTCCAAGTAATGTTCTTAAAATGAGCAAATGCACAGCGAAAGATTTATTGCATACCTGAGAATAAACATGCTTTCAAGTGTCAATCAAAAGGTTGGTGAGTTCATTAGTTTAACATAAATAATCATTTCATAATTTTAATAGACCACAAGATTTCATATTTCCATTTCTCATAACATACGTCCCATGCATAGAGACAAAAATATCATTCATATTGATTGAACACCTGGTAACCGACATTCACAATATGCATACAAGAATATCCCCATCATTCCGGGATCCTCCTTCGGACATGATATAAATTTCGAAGTACTAAAGCATCCGGTACTTTGGATGGGGCTTGTTGGGCCTGATAGATCTATCTTTAGGATTCGCGTCAATTAGGGTGTCTATTCCCTAATTCTTAGATTACCAGACTAAAAAGGGGCATATTCGGTTTAATAATCCATCCATAGAATGTAGTTTCGATTACTTGTGTCTATTTCGTAAAACAGTTATAAAAGCAGCGCATGTATTCTCAGTCCCAAAAATATATATTGCAAAAGCATTTAAAAAGGGAGCAAATGAAACTCACCTAATGTATTTTGTAGTAAAAATACATACGACTATATTAAACAATGCAAGGTTGTCCTCGGATTCACGAACCTATATCATTTGTATACTTATTAATATACATAATTGTAATCGGACAAATATATATATATAAATTTATTGATTGTATCCTTTTTATATTAATAATATATATAAAAATATTAGTCTTGTCGTGTTATATGTATTAAATAAATTTTTAATATATATATATATATATATATATATATATATATATATATATATATATCATTTGTATATTAATAATAGTAGTCAAAATAGTATTAATAGTGGTAAAAATGATAATAATTATGATACTTAATATTACTAATAAGATAATAATGTTATTAATTCTATTAATGATAATTATAATGATATTAATAATTATAATTGTAAAAATATTAATTTTTCTGTTAATGATAGTTATGATATTTATTTTAGTAATTACATAGTTATAATACTCGTGATATTATAAATAATAATACTTATGTTAATATCAACAATTCTATTATTTGTAAAAAGATACTAATACTAATATTTACGAAAATAATAGTAATTTGTATTATTTGCATAATGATAATAATAGTAATGATAATACGTATGATAATAATAGTGATGTTATATGTTAATAATCTTATAATAATAATGATTTTAATAATATTACTAATAATAATAACCTAAATCATAATACTAGTAATGATACTTATGATAATATTAGTAGTTTTTAATAAGATGGATAGTTTGATAATAACGGTTATGAAAATATTAATTTTTGATAATCATACTTAATTTAATAATAATTATAGTTATAACAATATTTATTTTTGTTAATTAAGATAATAAGTTTAATTATAACCATACTAATAATAATGATGTTATGACTAATACTTTTGTCGATATTAACAATAATAATTCTAACGTTTTGTAAAATGTTACTAATAACAATATCCATAATAATAATTTGTATTATGTTCATAACAATGATAATAATACTAATAACGATCATAATTATAATAATAATAATTCATATATTAATATTAGTATTAATAATAATAATAATAATAATACTAAGTAATGATAATTAGTAATAACAATAATAGTTATAACAATAATCATTAATACTAATAACAACAATAACATTCCCTAATAATAATAATAATAATATTGAAAAGTGAAGCTACCTTCAACAAAAAAATCGGCTTAAAAGGAAGAACTGCCACATTAGGGACTCGAACCCATGACCACCCGCTTATAGGCAAACACGATCAACCATCCCTCCATCTTATCTTTTCTGTTAAATTACCCATCCTAATTCTATATAATCTATCTCTTTCTGTTTATCTTCTTCCTCTCACATTAATATCTAAATCGACTAAAAATATACAAATCATCAAAGACAGAGATTTAACTACTTCACAATAGTAATACTCAATTAATATCAAGTGTTTATTGATTGTAAACAAATAAAAAAAATAACAAATAAAAAAAAAATACTGCTACTGCAGTTACGGTTCTTAAAAAAGAAATTTAAACTTGATTTTAAGAAAGTTTTAGACAAATGTTTCTTCATGAATTAGATAGAAAATCGTTTTTAAAAACTTCCTGAACCATCAATTGATCCAGAAACATAAACACTAGTTCAAATTTCTTTATGAACAAATTTCTTGACTGTTTATTTTAAAACTTTGACTTAAAAATTCATACACAATTGAAGGAATTAAGGAACGAAAACTTACAGATAGTTTGTGTATATGATTCCTAACATAACCTCATTTACACATTTTGAAATGGTTTGCTAATTCGAGTTTTTGTGAAAAAGTAACAAGAACAGGGACGAAGGCTGTTTTCTTAATTCTCTGGTTTTAATTTTCGAAATTGTAGTGATACAGATTATATGGTGTGATCTAGTACAAGCTTTAACAGTTAATTTAGACTTTATTTGATTTGTGAAATAGACCTATAACCCTTTTTTTGCAGACAAGTAGTGCGCCCAATATTCAACAGAGGAATAAAAAAAATTAAAACAGATACATCCACTTTACTGATTTGTTTCTTTATGTAAGGCAATTGAATCTATCGTACAAAAAGGAAATAGGGTTGAAAGAGATTGATGCATGAATATATCTGTGTATCGATATATATAAATCTGATCTGATTATATATAAATCTAATTTTTATGTACCTGTATATATTTATTTATCCATCTATTAATTAATCTTATTAATTAGTAATTATAATTATAATAATATTCTTAATATAATAATAATAATAATAATAATAATAATAATAATAATAATAATAATAATAATAATAATAATAATAATAATAATAATAAGGATAGTTACAATAATAATAATAATTGTTATTGTTAATGTATTAATAAAGTCTAATAATAATACAGTTTACAATTAAGATACAACAAGTTACATATTCCCATTTTATATAATGACATTAATACTATAGATATTGATATAAATAATAAGAAAAATAGTGATAATCATAGTATCTAATAATAACGTTAGTAATAATAAAGATATAACAATTTACATGTTTTAGATTTTTATACCAATATATTATATATAATGTATAATAACAATACAGACATTAACGTTAAGATTTAATGATAATAAAGAAGTTAATATTAGTATAACATTTATATTTTACTTCCAATTAAACTTAATATATATGTATTACATATTATTCAAATTTCTATATATAATTATATTTTACATATCCAGATTCATTACTTAGTTAGATGTATCAATTATATATATCAAAACAATTTAAATTCAAAGTATTACATTATACAATTTATACTTTGTTAATCATTGACAAATTATGTTCAAAATCAATTAATAACAAGTTTTAGTTATTTTAATTTATCTTTCTTGATAACTAAATCACATATCAGTTTCCTAATATATTTATTTTACAATTTCTAATTATGTATATGTATATGTACATTTCTATTTGCGTTTATAGGTTCGTGAATCGTCGGAAACAGTCAAAGGTAATCGAATATATGAACTTAGTTCCAAAATTTTGAAATTCAACATTACAGACTTTGCTTATCGTGTCGGAAACATATAAAGATTAAGTTTAAATTTGGTCGGAAATTCCCGGGTCGTCACACTAGTCACGCTAGCAATTTATAATCAGAATGTTTAGTACTTCGTATTTTGTTGTAGATACACTGTCCAGTGTATATTATTATTGTGTTGGCAAGGGTAAATAAAGGGTTAAGTTGTTACCAGGTGGCTCATTGATAATGGAATAATGTTTAATGTTTTCTAACATTTTTAAATCTTGTGGTCTAAAGTTTATTCAATTATCTAAACCTATAATTCACTCAACTTTTGTGTTGACAGTTTATTCGCATGTTTTCACAGGTACTTGAGTTTATGTGATGCTTCCGCTGTATTTAGAAGAGACTACATGCATTTGGGCAGATGTTAATGAAACAATTTATGAAACCTTGGCTTGCATTTGGTTTTTGAATAATTAATACTTGTGGGTTGTTGACAATGTTTTGTGTCAAATTTGGATTATTATTATGTTGTGTTACTTTTAAACTACATATTTTTGGTATTCTTTCCTTTTTGGGAAACTTTTAAAATAAAAGAATGCAATGTCGTTTGCTAAATTCATTTAAGTTCGATCAAGCTGTGGGACCAAGTGACGGAGCCGTTAATTGTATTGACGGGGCCATCACAGTTGGTATCAGAGCTCTGGTTGTAGAGAACTAGGCGGTCTTAATGTGGTCAACCCGTAGTTCTTAGGGTGCATTAGAGTCTAGTCTACAGCCCGACCCTTTTGCTATAGCATTATTATGCATTTCATTTCATATGAGATATATCATAAGCATTTATTCCTATTTGGTATATGGTTTGTGGTTTTACTGTTTGCAGATGTCGACTTCGAGCAACAACTCCGTTCGTGCTCCTGCTCCTTCGGCTGCTGAAGAACGCCGTGCTGATCAACCTCTGATCGATGACCCAGTTCACTACTACTTTTCCATTCTCACTCACATGAACAGAGCTTACACCGACAAGACACATATTAACGCGCTTAGTGATTGTATGCGTACTTTGCCACATAACGAGATGATGGACCAGATTCGAGCTAGTATGGATTCGTTTGTTAGCTTCAAGAATAATGTTGGGTTCGAGAATCGTAAGCGTAACCGTGAAGTTGACGCTAAGTTCGAGGCTCTAGAGAGCACAGTTCGTGGTTTGAAGGCAGAGTTGGAAGAAGTGAAAGGAAAGTTGCGGAAGTATGAGCCTCCTGCTGAGACTCATGCCGGCCCAGCTTATCACACCAGTTCTAAGCAGATGTGATATGATGATTCATGATTGATAATTTATTTCATAAGACTTAATGTCCTTTCATACATACATTTTTGGGTTATGTACGGCGTTTTGTCGAGGATTTTATTAAGGTTTTGTTATGGGATGTTTTTCATTATGTATGGATGGTTATTTTTATGACATCTATTATTATTATCACATTTTATTTCTGATGTTGTAACTCTTGGCATGTTATATTATGCGTAATGTAGATCATGTATGTTAGGTGCTATGTATGTTGTATGATGTTATCATAAAATATGTATGCATGTGGTGGTTATTTCTATAATAATCATAACTGTCATGTTATTACTCATAGTGGTTACTGACTATTATTTTAATGGTTAATCCTTTCGTGTTCGATTTATTCCTTTATAACACTGGTATTATTCTTAGTACTAACAGTTGTGTTATTCTGTTTTAAAGATCATGCCTCCTAGAGAGTCCAACGAAGCCCGTATGCAACGTCTTATCACCGAAGGGATAGCTGCTGCTATGGCAGCAAATGCAAATACTAATGCTAATGCTAATGCGAATAAAAATCAGGTGGGATGCTCCCACAAAACGTTCATGGCAAGTCGCCCACAGGAATTCAGTGGTACAGAAGGACCCATAGGACTTACCCGCTGGTTCGAGAAAATCGAGTCAATTTTCAGGGTTAGTCGAGTCCGAGAGGAGGACAAGGTTAGTTTTGCTAGCTGCACTCTTAAGGATAGTGCATTGACCTGGTGGAACAACTTGGTTAATAGTTTGGGAAATGATGTGGCTTATGGTTTAACTTGGAATAATTTCAAGGAAAGAATGATCACCCGCTATCGTCCTAGGGGTGAGCTTAAGAAGTTAGAGGTTAAACTTAAGAACTTGAAAATGAAGGGCACCTGAAAGGACCCGTTCATATACATTATAAACGATTCACAATAGTTGATTACATCGCGAGGTATTTGACCTCTATATGATACGTTTTACAAACATTGCATTCGTTTTTAAAAGACAAACTTTCTTTACATCAAAAATTGACGGCATGCATACCATTTCATATTACATCCAACTATAATTGACTTAATATTAATCTTGATGAACTCAACGACTCGAATGCAACGTCTTTCAAAGTATGTCTTGAATGACTCCAAGTAATATCCTTAAAATGAGCTAATGCACAGCGAAAGATTTCTTTAATACCTGAGAATAAACATGCTTTAAAGTGTCAACCAAAAGGTTGGTGAGTTCATTAGTTTATCATAATCCATCATTTCCGTAATAGTAATAGACCACAAGATTTCAGTTTCTATAAATATCCGTACACTCGCAAGTGTATAAAAGTATTTTATAAGTTGTAGGCACCCGGTAACAAGCCTTAACGTTCATGTTTTACCCTCTGATGTACACCAGATCGGGTGTGTTTAAAATAACCTCGAAGTACTAAAGCATCCCATAGTCAGGATGTGGTTTGTCAGGCCCAATAGATCTATCTTTAGGATTCGCGCCTACTGTACATAGACAAGTAGTTTAATGTTACCAAGCTAAGGGTATATTTCTGGTTTAAACCCACATAGAATTAGTTTTTATACTTGTGCCTATTTCGTAAAACATTTATAAAACAGCGCATGTATTCTCAGCCCAAAAATATATATAAAAAGGGAGTAATGAAACTCACAATACTGTATTTCGTAGCAATTATGTATATGACGGCACTGAACAAGTGCAGGGTTTGTCTCGAATTCACGAACCTATATTAAGTATATATATTTATATGTTGGTCAATATCTGTGTAACAATTTAGGTCAAGTCGTAGTGTATCACAATCCTAATGCTCGAGACCGACATGCAAAAGTCAACAAAAGTCAACTTGACCCAAAATGACTTCCAAAATCTATACATGTTTATTATATAACTTATATATAGTAGTTTTATATATTTAAATATATTTATCAGATCTTATTATACTAAATAATACAAGTCATTTATTAATAAATAAAAATTTATATTAAAATTCATATATGATAAAAATATACTTTTATATATCTCAAGTAATAAAATTTATAAAATTCACTTAATATCATAAAAATATAGTGGTATGTATTACTATTGTAATTACATTACGTGTGGTAAAAATATCTTTGTACGCATATTTATTTGATAAAATAATATTGATAATAATGATAATGATAAAAATAATAAAATGATAGTTTCAATAAAAATATTAATTTTTAGTAATAAAGATAATTTTAGCAATAACATCAACTGATAACAGTTATAATAATCGTTTTAATAATAATATTAAAATTAATGATAATTCAGTTGACCATATCTTTTAATCCGTTCATCGAAACCACACGATTTCTAAATGAAAAGTTATTAATTTTTTTCTTCAGCTTTTCAACGACATGCATATCATATAACTTATCTCAGTAGCATATGTATCAAATTCGTGATTTATCATAAACTATTTAACGACGAAACTAAGCATACAAACATGCATAATCATATATACTCGAGCACTAGTTAGGGATACACTATTAATATATAAAAGATAAGATATGAATGCTCACGTATCAATATTGTGATTCAATATTGCAGGAAAGTACGTAGACGCAACGAAAATGATAAACGTTAGGTTGACCTCACGAGCAATACCCTCGATCAATACCCATAACCTTCATAGCTATAACCCATAATTTCCTTAGCTATATCCCATTTGAAAACTTATTTTGAAATCACCTGAATATAACTCCGTCGTAGTATTTTATGTATACTAATAATATCTTGAAATAATACTAAGTAAATATATATATATATATATATATATGTAATTCGATTGAGAGAGTTTAGAGAAATATATTTTCAAGTTTCTATGAAATAATGAAACCTATTGAATTCTATTTATAATATATTTTTGAATTGTTAAAGTGAATTATTAAAGTATGAATTATTAAAGTGAATTATTAAAGTATGAATTATTAAAGTGAATTATTAAAGTATGAATTATTAAAGTGAATTATTAAAGTATAAATTATTAAAGTGAATTATTAAAGTGTGAATTATTAAAGTGAAGTATGAATTATTAAAGTTAAAGTAAAGTAAAAGTAAAGTAAAGGTAAAGTTAAAGTATAGTAAAAGTATAAAACTATGTACGTATAATACGCGTATAAAAAAATATATATAATATTAATTTAAATCGTTTTATATATTTAATAAAATAAAATATAAATATCGTTATCTTTATCATACTGGTTAAGTATTGAGTTGTCAAAAAGAAAAGATTTCTTAAATCACAGTGGACCTCATAACATAGGCCCGTAATCATATCATAATGTATCTGATAATTCAATTATTTGATATTATCTCTTAATTCTGTCGATAAATATATCGAAACAAATATGTTCATGTAAAGTATCATATATCTAATACTTTGTTAATGTTTTCAGTTAATATTATATATTATATATACATATCTATATACACATAATTGTTCGTGAATCGTCGAACACGGTCAAAGGGTAATTGATTACATGAATGTAGTTCCAAACTTTTTGAGATTCAACATTACAAATTCTGCTTATCGTGTCGGAAACATATAAAGGTTAAGTTTAAATTTGGTCGGAAATTTCCGGGTCGTCACAGTACCTACCCGTTAAAGAAATTTCGTCCCGAAATTTGATCGAGGTCGTCATGGCTAACTTTAAAAATGTTTTCATGACGAATATGAGTTGATAAATAGAGTTTTATCATCATTGAGTAATATAGATAAAACAATTTGATTACGCGAAGAGTATAAGTGAAGCTATCGCAAGAGAGTGAAATGAGTAAACGTATATTCGTTTTAACCGATGATGTAGTTATGATTGATTTTCGGAATTCATGGGATTTAAAGAAAATATTTGCAATAAGATTTGGTTCTTCGGCGATTAAGGAAATCAGGATCTTCTTTGATTAAATGCGATAATCTGTCTCGATTTCTCTGTCTGATATTTTACTATAATTCCACCCCCTTCGTTTCTTTATTTCCATAGCTCACACCTTCTAGTCTTTCTCCCCAATTCATACTTTAAAGCATTCGTTAATATGCTTCATCCAGTATTGATTCTTTATATACTCTTAACTTTCATATCTGTCATTCTTCTTTTTCATCTACCACCGGAGGAAGTTATTTTCTTCTACCATTACCTTGGGGTTATTGTGTTTTTTATTCTCCCGTGTCTTTATATTGCTATACGCATTGATATACACGGTTTGTAATTTCGGGATTGTTATCGGGCTTTATATTCTCCATTATATTTCGGAGCTTCATGCTTTCGTTTTCTCTTTCCGACCTTAAGTCAAGCGGATAATGGTCCAGAATTCATAGATATGAATTTTTGGATGAACATAGTTAATGTTCCAAGAAGAAAATCTTAATGGCACGATCTTGATTTGGCAAATTACCAGAATATCCGAAAATATAGAGCTATCAAGATGATATGTTCTTAATATGTTTGGAAATTGGGTAGAATGTAAGAGTCGTGTAAACAGTACATGATGACGATATGTTCTGTGAATCATCACGTTCCATTAGAAACTCAGCATGACTTACTGTAATATAATCACGTTGATCAAGTGTCATTATATTATACTAACTCATGCTTCAATTCCCAACACTACTTCAAAAACATTCCTATTTTAAATTCAATTTTTTTTTTTTTTAGAATTTAGAAACTAACAAAGTTTCTTTTTATGTTGTAACGCAGATATTGCGAAGAGATAAAAGATTTTGGATAAGAATAGTTGTGAAAATATCTTCAGGAATATCGAAGATATTATAATAAAAGATACGATAATATGGATGATGAAGAAGATTTGTCTGTGAAGGTTTAGAATAAGAAGTAAGTTGTTTGCTAACGATTTCAGTAGACACTAAATCATTTGGATCCTTTGAAGGCAGGTTTAGTCTTTGTGATTTGTCCACAGCCTCCTTCATGGTCTGCTCAATCCATTTTCCAGTTTCAAACCTTCTCTTTTTCTCAGCTTTACCACCATACTATTCTTTATCATCAAACTTTTGACTGTTAAAGTCGTTTACAGTTTTTGCTGTTTCATCAACATTTTTCCAATTTCGGAGAACTAGTTCATAGTTTGGGATGTTTTTCAGAAAATTCACATTTGAAGTATGTAAGTCTAGGAGATAGACGTTATATGTATAACTTTTGACCTAAAATTGTCGCGAAATTCAAAATACTGATTGCTAATTCCCAGTAGTTGGTGTGACAATTATTGTTACAGGATGTAGGTGAGTACATGATGGGGTTTTAATGAATAAGTATAGTGGCTTTTCGGAGAGGCTTAAGTCGAAGGTTAATGAAGTTTTTGATAAGTTTACTGCTAATGTGGCGAGATATGAAAGGTTCCCCGGTAACAATGATGAAGGGGTAATTGTTATAATAAGGTTTATTCGTATAAACAAATGAAGGTGATTTGTTGAAGCTATGACAAAACTGTCTATTTTGGAAAGAGATTGAAAAATTATATTTAGTAATAAATATCAAAGGATCTGACAAGGATACGTGTTAAACTATAACTTTGGTTTCGAGAGCTTTTCAGGTGCATGACAGTGGGTAATATGTGGTTGGATCATCATCTCGCATGTATTTAGAAATTTTGAAGTGTTTGAACACATATTGTAATTGTTAATATACATATGATGTTCTAAGATTTTGAATGATACAAATATTTTGTGAGTTCCATGAATAGAAATGAGGTTCTAGGACAGTTTTGAAGTCAAAGTATAGTTTTGAAAGATGTAGAAATCTAAGAGTGATGATTTCGGTTATATCTTGAATCGAATTCTGAGATTTCAAAATCAGAATATGTAATTAGATTTTGAATGAGTATGGTTGTTTTGATTTCTATAAAAGAATGTATATTGTTGTGAAAGTAGGGAGTATAATGGATGATTTGCTGAATCAGATTCGAAGAATGTAACATATTAATTGTGAATTTATATATCTCTCGGGTATTACCTACCCGTTAAAAAAAAATTCACAATTAATATTTTGTACAAAAGAATTTTATTACAGTCTTTATGGAAATATATATGTGTATATTTCTTCAGATGTAATATTGATTTAATGAGTTAATATTAAATTAAACTCATTTGATTTATGGTTAAGGCTAGGATAGATAATTTCTAAACTTTAGAAATTACATAATCGCCGTAGAATGTTTCCCCAATGAAGTTATGAATCAATACTTCATCGTTGTGGTATTCCTTGGTATCTACATGGCGTATGACGTCGATGCTCGTGGGACAGATTGTGAAGTTGAGGTTTGCGATGCGGTTGTTGTTGGTGGTGGTAATGGTACTGTTGATGTTGTTGATGGTGGTACTGGTTATGCTGCTGGTGCTGTTGCTGGTGTTTGTAACCTTTGCACCATATTCTCAAAAGCCACTACCCGAGCGCGAAGCTCATTGACTTCTTCTATTACACCGGGGTGATTGTCGGTTCGGACGAGCGGATAAATAAGATCTAGAATTTGGTGTAGTATACAATTATGACGAGATACTCTGGAAATGAGAGAGAAAATGGTGTTTCGGACAGGTTCGCCGGTAAGTGCTTCAGGTTCATTGCCAAGAGGGCAATGTGGTGGATGAAAGGGATCGCCTTCTTCTTGTGTCCAATGGTTAAGTAGATTACGAACCCATCCCCAATTCATCCAGAATAGATGATGGCTAATTGGTTGATCCATTCCGGTCACACTGCTTTCGGAGCTCATGTGGAAATCCATATCGGCATAGCTGTCGGAATCCGAGGAACTCGAACTGGTTGAGGGATCCATCTTGTATGATCAGGGAAAAAAAATTTTTTTTGGTATGAAATAGATTGTAGAATTTAGATTTGGTATTCTTCAATACATAATTTACATATGTATATATAATACCAAAATCCCATAAATTACGGAGGAATCTTTGAAAGATGTCAGTCAAAGTTCACAGTAACAGATATTCTAAGATAAGAATTCGTCTATACACTATTATGCAATAAATGTAGAAAAACGCGTCTAGACTTAAGAATGATAAGCAGGTAATTTCCTAAGGATGGTAAGTAGATGATTTCCGACTAAAAATGATAAGCAAAACTTTTGACATGCAGACACGGTCGAAGTCCAGACTCACTAATGCATCTTAACAACTATCAGTTAGACACACTAATGCAAGACCTGGTTCGCTAAGACCACCGCTCTGATACCAACTGAAAGGACCCGTTCATATACATTATAAACGATTCACAATAGTTGATTACATCGCGAGGTATTTGACCTCTATATGATACGTTTTACAAACATTGCATTCGTTTTTAAAAGACAAACTTTCTTTACATCAAAAATTGACGGCATGCATACCATTTCATATTACATCCAACTATAATTGACTTAATATTAATCTTGATGAACTCAACGACTCGAATGCAACGTCTTTCAAAGTATGTCTTGAATGACTCCAAGTAATATCCTTAAAATGAGCTAATGCACAGCGGAAGATTTCTTTAATACCTGAGAATAAACATGCTTTAAAGTGTCAACCAAAAGGTTGGTGAGTTCATTAGTTTATCATAATCCATCATTTCCGTAATAGTAATAGACCACAAGATTTCAGTTTCTATAAATATCCGTACACTCGCAAGTGTATAAAAGTATTCTATAAGTTGTAGGCACCCGGTAACAAGCCTTAACGTTCATGTTTTACCCTCTGAAGTACACCAGATCGGGTGTGTTTAAAATAACCTCGAAGTACTAAAGCATCCCATAGTCAGGATGGGGTTTGTCAGGCCCAATAGATCTATCTTTAGGATTCGCGCCTACTGTACATAGACAAGTAGTTTAATGTTACCAAGCTAAGGGTATATTTCTGGTTTAAACCCACATAGAATTAGTTTTTGTACTTGTGCCTATTTCATAAAACATTTATAAAACAGCGCATGTATTCTCAGCCCAAAAATATATATAAAAAGGGAGTAATGAAACTCACAATACTGTATTTCGTAGCAATTATGTATATGACGGCACTGAACAAGTGCAGGGTTTGTCTCGGATTCACGAACCTATATTAAGTATATATATTTATATGTTGGTCAATATCTGTGTAACAATTTAGGTCAAGTCGTAGTGTATCACAATCCTAATGCTCGAGACCGACATGCAAAAGTCAACAAAAGTCAACTTGACCCAAAATGACTTCCAAAATCTATACATGTTTATTATATAACTTATATATAGTAGTTTTATATATTTAAATATATTTATCAGATCTTATTATACTAAATAATACAAGTCATTTATTAATAAATAAAAATTTATATTAAAATTCATATATGATAAAAATATACTTTTATATATCTCAAGTAATAAAATTTATAAAATTCACTTAATATCATAAAAATATAGTGGTATGTATTATTAATATAATTACATTACGTGTGGTAAAAATATCTTTGTACGCATATTTATTTGATAAAATAATATTGATAATAATGATAATGATAAAAATAATAAAATGATAGTTTCAATAAAAATATTAATTTTTAGTAATAAAGATAATTTTAGCAATAACATCAACTGATAACAGTTATAATAATCGTTTTAATAATAATATTAAAATTAATGATAATTCAGTTGACCATATCTTTTAATCCGTTCATCGAAACCACACGATTTCTAAATGAAAAGTTATTAATTTTTTTCTTCAGCTTTTCAACGACATGCATATCATATAACTTATCTCAGTAGCATATGTATCAAATTCGTGATTTATCATAAACTATTTAACGACGAAACTAAGCATACAAACATGCATAATCATATATACTCGAGCACTAGTTAGGGATACACTATTAATATATAAAAGATAAGATATGAATGCTCACGTATCAATATTGTGATTCAATATTGCAGGAAAGTACGTAGACGCAACGAAAATGATAAACGTTAGGTTGACCTCACGAGCAATACCCTCGATCAATACCCATAACCTTCATAGCTATAACCCATAATTTCCTTAGCTCTATCCCATTTGAAAACTTATTTTGAAATCGTCTGAATATAACTCCGTCGTAGTATTTTATGTATACTAATAATATCTTGAAATAATACTAAGTAAATATATATATATATATATATATATATATATATATATATATATATGTAATTCGATTGAGAGAGTTTAGAGAAATATATTTTCAAATTTCTATGAAATAATGAAACCTATTGAATTCTATTTATAATATATTTTTGAATTATTAAAGTATGAATTATTAAAGTGAATTATTAAAGTATGAATTATTAAAGTGAATTATTAAAGTATGAATTATTAAAGTGAATTATTAAAGTATGAATTATTAAAGTGAATTATTAAAGTATGAATTATTAAAGTGAATTATTAAAGTATGAATTATTAAAGTGAAGTATGAATTATTAAAGTTAAAGTAAAGTAAAAGTAAAGTAAAGGTAAAGTTAAAGTATAGTAAAAGTATAAAACTATGTACGTATAATACGCGTATAAAAAAATATATATAATATTAATTTAAATCGTTTTATATATTTAATAAAATAAAATATAAATATCGTTATCTTTATCATACTGGTTAAGTATTGAGTTGTCAAAAAGAAAAGATTTCTTAAATCACAGTGGACCTCATAACATAGGCCCGTAATCATATCATAATGTATCTGATAATTCAATTATTTGATATTATCTCTTAATTCTGTCGATAAATATATCGAAACAAATATGTTCATGTAAAGTATCATATATCTAATACTTTGTTAATGTTTTCAGTTAATATTATATATTATATATACATATCTATATACACATAATTGTTCGTGAATCGTCGAACACGGTCAAAGGGTAATTGATTACATGAATGTAGTTCCAAACTTTTTGAGATTCAACATTACAAATTCTGCTTATCGTGTCAGAAACATATAAAGGTTAAGTTTAAATTTGGTCGGAAATTTCCGGGTCGTCACAGCACCGAATTAGATGCCTACGAGCAGAGATTCTTTGAGTTGACTTTGTTGTGTCCTAATGTTTATGCCGATGAGAATCTTAAGATTGAAGCTTACATTGATGGGTTATCCGAGAAAATTGAGCATGAGGTTGAATTTAGTGAGCCCCAGACAATTGAGGCCGCGATGTGTATGGCTCATAAGTTGAATGATAAGATCTTGAGAAGAAGCAAGGCTGCTGTAACCGAACCCAGTGAAGAGACTGTTAAGAAAGAAGATAATGGGAAGAGAAAGTGGGATAATAACCGCAATCAAAACCAGAGTCAGCAGAAAAAGCAGGATACTTATGGTTCAAATAACCGCAGTCAGCGTGTGTGTCCTCGTTGTTACAAGGCTCATGATGGTTTCTGTACCATGACTTGCAAGAGGTGTTCCAAACAGGGACACATTGCTAAGGATTGTACGGTGCTTCTGCCGGTTTCTACTACTCCTGCTGCAGGTGGTAATAGTGGTAATAATGCTGGTAATAGAGGGGGGAATGGTAATGGTAATGGTAATGGAAAGTCGAATAATGGTGGTAATCCGAGAGTTTGTTATGAGTGTGGGAAGCCGGGGCATTTCCGTGATGCCTGTCCCAACAAGAAGACTGCAGAGACTGCGCGTCGTAGAGCGTTCAACATTAACGCCAGGAATGCTGAGGAGGATCCTAAACTTGTTACTGGTACGTTCTCGGTCAACGATTTATCAGTTTATGTACTATTTGATTCAGGGGCTGATTTGAGTTTTGTGTCGAGTAAATTAAGTCCAAAAATCAAAACACCGTTAACTCCTTTAGACAATACTTATGTTGTTGAGATAGCTAATGGTAAAGTGCTTACTACTAAGACTGTGCATCGTAAATGTAACATTTATTTGGCTGGTAGGGATTTTGAGATAGATTTGGTACCGATTGAACTTGGTAGTATTGACATTGTTATTGGGATGGATTGGTTATCTGCGAATCATGCTGAGATTGTGTGTTATGATAAAGCTATTCGTATTACTAATGTGGTTGGAGAGCCGCTGATGGTTTTTGGAGATAAGAAATTGATGTCGAACGAGGTGTATATAAAATAGCTTATAATTTTACTAGGAAAATACTATTAAATACGATACAATTTTACACAAGATATTTATTTATTTATAGAATGGATATACTTAAACCTTGCTACAACACTTATAGGCAGTGTACCTAATCGTACAGTAGTGTAGTTTTTAGTAAGTCCGGTTCGTTCCACAGGGAAATCTTTAAACAAAGCTCAACGCTATATTAGTTTACTTTTATAAAAATACAAATTTATATATAAGTAATATTATTATTATAAAGGGGGGTTTTTACCGTTTAATGACCGGTTTGTCGATTTTAAAACTTTAGTCGCAGTTAAAACCTAATGTAAAATATAAAATAAATACAAGACTTTAAATTAAAGCGTAAAGTAAATAACGATAATGAAATTGCGAATAATAAAAATGCGATAAAATTAAATTGCGATAATTAAAAGTACGATAATTAAAAGTGCGATTAAATAACACTAAAAGTGCGATAATTAGAAGTGCAATTAAATATAAAATAAAGGAAATAAAATATGAAATAAAAGAATTATGCTTATTTAAACTTCCGTAATCATGATGTTTGACGTGTTGATTTTAGTTTTATGCCCATGGGTTAATTGTCCTTTGTCCTGGATTATTCAATATGTCCGTCTGGTTTTTGTCCATAACAGTCCATCAGTCATAAATATAAATTGCAAGTGTCCTTGTCAAATTATTATTATACCCGAAGATAAATATTCCAACTAATTGGGGATTCGAATTGTAACAAGGTTTTAATACTTTGTTTAATGAATACACCAGGTTATCGACTGCGTGTAAACCAAGGTTTTACTACTTTGTTAACAATTACACCAATTACCCTTGAATGTAATTTCACCCCTGTTTTAATTATTCTAGTGGCTATTAATCCATTCCCGTGTCCGGTTAAATGAACGATTATTCGTACATATAAATACCCCGCCCATCGTGTCCGATCGAGTGTATATGGTAATTTATAGGGACGCCCAATTGTAAATCTTTATATTAACATTAACAAACTTTCATTTAGTTAAACAAATATAAAGCCCATTAATAGCCCATAGTCTAGTTTCCACAAGTGTCGTTCTTTTATCCAAACCCTAATTATGGTACAAAGCCCAATTACCCAATTTTAGTAATTAGCCCAACATCATGATTACTTCGTTTTAAACAAGCATAATAATTACTTAGCTACGAGACATTAATATAAAAAGGTTGAACATAACTTACAATGATTAAAAATAGCGTAGCGTTACACGGACAGAATTTCGACTTACACCCTTACAACATTCGCTAACATACCCTTATTATTAGAATTATAATTAAAATTAAAATATAAATTATAAATATAAATATATTTACGTATGAAGAGGAAGAGAAAAAAGATGATTAAATTTGATCAGAATTCGGTTGGCTTTATAGCCAGACTTGAAAATTGGGGCTCCGCGACTCGCGGCAAAATGGCCTTAAAACTCCGCGAGTCGCGGAGAGATATTTACAGCTCACACCCTTGGAGTTTCTTGCTGCCGACGGTTTTTAATATATATATATAATATATATATAATTAATATAATTAATTATATATTATATTATATTTATATACATAGTTAACTTGTAATTTTTAGTCCGTTGCGTCGAGCGTTAAGAGTTGACTCTGGTCCCGGTTCCGGATTTTCGAACGTCCTCGCGTACAATTTAATATCTTGTACTTTGCGTTTTGAATCTTGTACTCTTGTGATTTCGAGACGTTTCTTATCAATAATTGGAACCTTTTTGATTGTCTTTTGTACTTTTGAGCTTTTTGGTCGTTTGCGTCTTCAATTCGTCGAATCTGTCTTTTGTCTTCACCTTTTATTCTTTAAACGAATATCACTTGTAAATAGAACAATTGCAACTAAAAGCTTGTCTTTCTTGAGGAATAATGCTATGAAATATATGTTCGTTTTTAGCATTATCAAATATTCCCACACTTGAGCGTTGCTTGTCCTCAAGCAATATTGTCTTGAAATACTAGAATCACTTCTTTATTCTTCACACTTTGTACATCAGTGATTTCTATACGGCGGTATAAACAATGGTAGTAACGATATGGTTTACAGTCCCACATGACTATAAAAATTTAGATCCATTAAGGAAATTGGATCTTTATGAAAACATTTGATCTTTTGAAAATTAAATCTAGTTTTTACCCTAGATAAGTTTTCCGGAATAACCCTTTACCGGTGTTTGCAAAATATTTGTGGGTTTGGTGGGTTTCAGATTTGAAAATTTTAGCTCAAAACTTGCGGTTTTGTGTCACCCACTTGCTAACCTTGTATTTGGAAAGCAACACGTCCAGTTTACTTGTTCCGTATATTACCTTTCGGCAAACTACCGTCCGGTTGTAAAGGAAAGCGTTGAACAAGCAACTGTTAAGGCAATGTCCCGTGACATGCTTTTGATTATGGTCTATAACGTGTCGGACGCAATTACTATCCTTGGTAGGAGCAATAGTAAAGCTCACCCTTATAATTTTTCGGTCTGGCACAAGGTCCTGTCTTTGACCATGCTATGCAACCACCGTTCTTACGGTTGACACCCGATTTAGTTCAGGTGACCTAATGAATTCCAGGTGAATTCCTAGGATTTTACGTTCAATGGTAATGAACGCATTGAAAATAGGGTTTTCAGAAAACAAATCGGTTTATAATTTTGATCAAAATATTTTCTCGTTCAAGCTCGAGTTTAGATATCATCGAATTCCATGAGTTTGTAATTCTCAATCTTTAAGGTCAATCTCTAGGATTGAGTAATATCAGTCTTAAAAGCTGATTTTTAATCTTTAAGGAGATTATCCTTTCTGGGGATCTGATTCATTAGTCTTATCCAGCTAATTTGCATGGTGCCTCCCCATTGTACGAGATAAATCCTTCTCATGGTTAGGATAAATCTGACCACTTGGCGACCCTGTTTAATGCTGAGGTCCGTGGATTTCCTGCTGATTTTAGTGATGACTTTTCTAGATTTTTCGTCAACCTACAGCTGGTCTGAACGACAACTTCATGACCTAAATCAAGAAGCGCGTTTCTTTTTCGGAAGACTTTACTTCCTTTTAATGATGGAATTGATTCATCGTGTAGATCCATCTCTTCTTTTCTTTCATTGGGTAAAACAGTTTAGTTTAGTCCAAAGCAAAAGTATTTTCAGTTATTTGTTACAAATATATGTGACATATGTTTAAAATAACTTGGTAAATTTTCCCACACTTGGCTTTTTCTTTTTCTTTTTATCGTCCTCTATTCCATTTTAAATGAATTTTAACATTTTAGTTTGTTTCTCAATTTATGTCCTTTCCGAGGTAACAATAATTTCGGTGTTAAAACCTAGTTTTATCGTTCATAAATATGTATAAACATGATTTGAATTCATTTAATTGAAAAATTTTACTAGAATTGGGTAGTCAGTATATAAGACTAGGGCTGTTCTTTTTTATCAGAGAGCACTAGATTCTAATACAACTACTGCTTTACTAGTATTTTTAATGGTAACCAAGTGTATAAAGTAAAAAATTTTAAAATCCGAAAGAATTTAATCCCTTCCCACACTTAAGATCTTGCAATGCCCTCATTTGCAAGAAATCAGTAACAATTTAAATTATTGAGGGTGATTTGTGTGAAAATGATTAAATTTTTACCAAAGTTTCCAAATATATTGGCGTTTGTTTGCTGAATGATAAATGGTGCACATCATTTGTTCATTCCGTCTTGTTGTAATTTCACATATATTTTGCATCTTGTCGTCAAAAGTAGTTGCTTTTGCTGAACTTAATGCCAGTCTTTGAAAATGCGTTGTTTTACCCTGTTTTGTACATAAGATAAACTGCAAATATATATACATATTTTTGAAGTTTGGTTTATTACCCCACATTCAAAAATTATTAAAATCTAAGAATAAAAGTTAGATAATTATAAAAATGATTACAATATTAACAAAAATATTAAATGTATCAATAATTACAAATTACAAAATAATAAAAATAATAAGTAAACTAAGGATGATATTGGTACCAATAGGGGTTCCACGCATAACCATAAGTGCTATAGAATGCTTCGGCAGGGTCATACGTAGGATATGGTGGCTGCATCTCTATCGACCAAGGAGGGAAGACGGGTTTCGGTGTAGGAATATAGTTTCTACCTATATGTTGGCAATGCGCTATGATCTGGTTCTGATGAACTTGCCAATCTTCAAATGCTCTCTGTCTAGCATTTTCGTATTCCTGAGAAGCTATAAACCTATGCATTTCTTGCATCTCATTCCCCCCCTCCTACATTACCTTGTTCCTGGTTTCTCTCTACCTGTGGATGTCTACCATTGTATCGTACTGCGGCGTTATTTCGCCGCTTCAAAACTTTTGCACCATGGTATACATTTAAACCTATAGTGTCGCGGGGTTCCGGCTCTTCTTTTCGCTGCGGATTTTGATTTTCCTTTACCAAATTGTAACTTATTATCTTCGCATCTGGATCCTTTTCTAACTCCGTCCATTCTTTCTCTGATTACTGATACTATTTCGCTCGGTAGTATGTCATTATTACGTTTAGTGATCAAAGCGTGTAGCATTAGACCATGGTTTAATTCACAGGCAGTCTTCATTTCGTAAAAACCTAAAAAAAAATAAAAATTCAGAATGGGGGGAGAAGACTAGTTCTTTAGGGTCTGCTAGGGAAAGACCATACGTGTTCCATTTTCGAGAACTACACGAAAACAGACAATCTAACTCTAACAGAAATACATATTATCCTTTAAAGACTTGATTCTCCCCACACTTAGTTAGCTGTGGTGTCGAAATTGTGATTAACTTCGTTGTCGACTTCCATCGGACCCTGTATGTAATGTTTAACTCTGTGACCATTAACTTTAAATTCAATCCCATTTGAATTTATTAATTCTATCGTTCCGTATGGGAAAACTCTTTTGACTATGAATGGTCCAGACCATCTTGATTTCAATTTTCCAGGAAATAGCTTGAATCGTGAATTGAAAAGAAGAACTCTGTCTCCTTCTTTGAATTCTTTTGGACTTCTGATTCTTTTATCATGCCATTTCTTCGTTCTTTCTTTATAGATTAACGAATTTTCGTATGCTTCATGTCTTAATTCTTCTAATTCGTTTAGTTGACTTAATCGTAGACGTCCGGCTTCATGTAAATCAAGATTACATGTCTTCAAAGCCCAAAATGCTTTGTGTTCAATTTCTACTGGAAGATGACATGCTTTTCCATAAACAAGTCTAAAAGGTGTGGTTCCAATTGGAGTTTTGTAGGCTGTTCTAAAAGCCCAGAGTGCATCCTCCAATTTAATGGACCATTCCTTCGGATTTGATCCTACGGTTTTTTCTAGAATACGTTTTAAAGCTCGGTTGGTATTTTCAACTTGTCCACTTGTTTGTGGATGATATGCGGTGGAGATTTTATGAGTTACTCCATATCTTTTAAGAACTTTCTCAAGTTGATTATTACAGAAATGAGTACCCCGATCACTTATTAAAGCTTTCGGTGTTCCAAACCTTGCAAAAAGACGTTTCAAAAAGTTGACTACAACTCGTGCATCGTTAGTTGGGAGAGCTTGTGCTTCCGCCCATTTAGATACATAATCAATGGCTACGAGTATATATAGATTATTATGAGATTTTGGAAATGGACCCATAAAGTCAATACCCCAAATGTCAAATACTTCACATACTTGGATGACATTTTGTGGCATTTCATCACGTTGACTTATTTTTCCGGCCCTTTGACATGCATCACAGGATTTGCAAAGAAGGTGTGCGTCTTTGTAAATTGTAGGCCAATAGAATCCAGCTTCATAAACTTTTCTTGCTGTTAGTTGAGGCCCATAATTCCCTCCTGTTGGTCCTGTGTGACAATGGTTTAATATTTTACTAGCTTCATCTCCAAATACACATCGGCGTATTATTCCATCGGGACAACTTTTAAACAGATGTGGATCTTCCCAGAAATAGTGTTTTATATCACTGAAGAATTTCTTTCGTCTTTGGTATGATAATCCTTTTTCAAGGAATCCACATACTAAATAATTTGCATAGTCTGCAAACCATGGGATTTCTTTAAAATCTATCTTCAATAGATATTCATCAGGAAAGTTGTCTTGTATGGCCGATTCATTCAGAACTTCTAATTCGGGATTTTCAAGACGAGAAAGATGATCAGCGGCGAGATTTTCTGCTCCTTTTTTATCTCGGATTTCAATATCAAACTCTTGTAAGAGTAAGATCCAACGGATTAATCTTGGTTTAGCATCTTGTTTTGAAAATAGGTATCTAAGAGCAGAATGGTCGGTATAGACCACCGTTTTTGCTAGAACGAGATATGATCGAAATTTTTCAAAAGCAAAGACAATAGCAAGGAGTTCTTTTTCAGTAGTTGTATAGTTCGTTTGTGCTCCTTGTAATGTCTTACTAGCATAATATATAGGTTGAAATCGTTTTTCAATCCTTTGTCCTAAAACGGCTCCCATTGCAAAATCACTTGCATCGCACATTAGTTCAAATGGTAGATTCCAATTTGGTGTTATCATGATTGGCGCATTAGTGAGTTTTTCTTTAAGAATATTAAAAGATTTGATACACTCATCTGAAAAGATGAATGGCGCATCCTTTTCTAGGAGTTTATTCATAGGAGTGGCAATTTTAGAAAAATCTTTTATGAAACGTCGGTAAAAACCGGCATGCCCTAGAAAACTCCTAACTCCTCTAACATTGGTGGGATGTGGAAGTTTAGCAATTACATCTACTTTAGCTCTATCCACTTCAATTCCTTCTTTTGAAATTTTATGTCCAAGAACGATGCCTTCTTTAACCATGAAATGGCATTTCTCCCAATTAAGTACTAGATTTGATTTTTCGCATCTAATTAGCATTCGTTCCAGATTAACTAGACATGATTTAAATGTATCACCGAAGACTGAAAAGTCATCCATGAATACTTCCATGCATTCTTCTATCATGTCATGAAAAATCGCCATCATACACCTTTGAAAGGTTGCAGGGGCGTTACAAAGTCCAAATGGCATGCGTTTGTAAGCAAAAGTACCATAAGGGCACGTGAATGTGGTTTTCTCTTGGTCCTCGGGTGCTATTGGAATTTGAAAATATCCGGAAAATCCATCTAGAAAACAATAGTAACTATTTCCGGCTAATCTTTCCAACATTTGATCTATGAAAGGTAAGGGAAAGTGATCTTTTCTGGTGGCGTCATTTAATTTTCTATAATCAATACATACACGCCATCCTGTTACAGTCCTAGTAGGAATAAGCTCATTTTTCTCATTTGTGATGACAGTCATTGTCATAACCCGTCCTTAACCATAAGAACGCGTTAGATAACGTATGATTTCATTGCGAGGTATTGACCTCTATATGAGACATTTTTGAAAGAAAACTGCATATATTATACATTACAAACCATAACCATTATTTTTGTTACAAGCTTTAGACAATAAAAAGAAGATTAACGTTTAGCGATAATCTTCGACTTACAAACTTTACAAATAATGATAACAACACGATTTCGACCATAAGTTACAATACAACTCCTCGGATATGCAGTTTTATTTTTGACACAAATATGAGTACGCAAGATCCTGCTAAGGTTCAACATGATGTAGCGGAAGCTTTAGAAATCACCTGAGAATAGACATGTTTTAAAAGGTCAACATAAAGTTGGTGAGATATAGGTTTAATGCCGGTAGCAATATATATATAGACCACAAGATTTCGTATATAAACAGTTTAATAAAAGTATTCTAAGTGGTTGAGCACTTGGTAACCATACTTAACATTTTCACGTCGCATATTCCCTTTAATATGAAATCTTACTACACCGTACCAAGTGTAGTCACAAAACGAAGTACTGTGCAACCGTTGAATACTGGTCGTCCAGTCCGGTTGGGGTTGTCAGGCCCGATAGATCTATCAACAGGATTCGCGTTTACAATACCGCTGTAAATATTAGTTACCAAGCTACAGGGAAGTATGCCAGTGGTACAACTCAACGTAGAACATATTTTTCAGTTACTTGTGTCCATATCGTAAAACATAAAATACATGTATTCTCATCCCGAAATATTTAGAGTTTAAAAGTGGGACTATATACTCACGGTTGTCTTTGAAGATATATAAATTTGACTCGGTCTTCCGGTTGATATCACGAACCTATCCATATATAATATATCAATACCTTTTCTTTTTAAACGAACGTCACATATATATACTTGTTATACTTTTAATACTTTGAATAATTCCTTAGTCCGTAGTTAGCAGTTCGTTGTTAGTAATTCAATTTTAATGGTTCATTTTTAGATGTTTAATATACCCGCAATGAAATAAATAAAACCCCCAACGAAATAAATAAAACCCCATCGTATATGTATTGGTCGAGATTAATCTTGACCCATGGTACCGGTGTTGTCAAATGACGTGTTGCGTACATTCATGGGATCTTATGATTAATCTTCTCGTGTTGCTTACGGGTGATCCTGAACCATATGAAATTGAATTATGAGTACATATATATAAAATATCATGTTATCTTATAAAGATGTGATTTTATGTAAATTTTTCCAATGAATCCCGAAGTCAATTAAGTCTTGGATAACCAATTTTGTTTCGGTCATAGTTTCTTCGTTACAAGTCCGTTTTCGTTGATTCAAATTGCCATCTTCTTGGATCGAGTTCTTCTTTAAGACTATGAACTGTAAATACCTTGGTTTGTATTCAAAATCATACGGCATAGGTGAAAGTTTAGTGAAACATATGAAGTTAAACATTTTTGTTACAACAAAATCATTTAATGACCATTTTCCAAAAATACTTATACTTTGAAAAACCAAGTTTTACCTTGTTAAATCAACATATAAATAAGTTATGTTACATGTCTTGAAGTATTTTAAAAGTTAAATTAGAAGGATCTATTTAGTTTGCAAACAAGTTTGAAAACATTCAAACTATGTTCTTGTTGTTAAACTTGTATACCACAAAATATGATAGCTATATATATATGAATCGAATAAGGTTATGAACATAGATTCTACCTCAAGTTCCTTGGATGAAGTTGCTGTAAAAGAGAAGTAAGAAGCTAGAATCAAAAGGGTGATAGAAGTGGATGAAAGATTGGAAGTAAGTTGGTGTTCTTGGAGGGTTTTCTTGAAGTGTTTTTGTATGGTTTTCTTATGGTGTTTTAGTATGGTTTTTGAAGCTAGATCTTCTTGATAAGTTGCTGTAGTGTTATGGAGTTTAGAGTTCTTGAAAGAGTGTGTGTTTTTGCTAAGATAATTGAAGTAAAAGTGAAACAAAGTGATGATACATATAGAGCTAAAAAAACGTGGCCATGTAAGGGTTAAGGACAAAATTTCAAGTTATGATTTCATATATCTAGCCTTATTTGCATCCAAGTTCAATTACCTAGCTCTAAGGGCAGTAACAAGAGTAGGTTTGGTGGTGATTTGATGTGTATTTACTATTAGTAAATACGTATAGAAGCTAGGTATGATACAAGTATAAATACTCTAGGTATACGTATAGAAATTTTGTGAAAAATGGAATGAGGATTCAAATATAGCTATCTTTTGTGAATACACTTATATGGTTTTATGTATTTAAGTCTTTAAAAGTGATTAAATACATTACTTATACAATATATGTATAAACATTATATGTCTTAAGTATTTATGTCAAATAACGTTACGTATAGTTATCGTTTTGAAAACTTAAGTTAGTAGTTTCAAAATACACATATAACTTGTTGTTATTAATACAAAATGAGATATTAAAACATTTATTAATCATGTTAAATATGTATATATACATTTATATACACAAACGTATAATTATCATATATTGTATAGTTCGTGATATCATCGGTCAAACTAGACGGTCAAACGTTGTGTAAAACTCTTTTCGGAAATATAAGTCTCGACAATTTGGATTGCTTATCATGTTGGCAAGGTTTAATTTATGTAAATATTAATCTTATAAGTATAGTATGATCGAAAAAGTGCGGGTCGTTACAGTCATGCCACCCTTCTTAGGTACGCATTGAACTGGGCTTACCCATGGACTATCAGAGATTGGATATATCAAACCTGCATCTAGCAGTTTAATAATCTCTTTCTTAACTACATCTTGCATATTAGGATTTAGTCTTCGTTGGCGTTGCACATACGTTTTATGACCTTCTTCCATAAGGATTTTATGTGTGCAATACGAAGGACTTATTCCTTTAATATCATGAATCTTCCATGCAATGGCTGGTTTATGAGCTTTCAACACAGAAATGAGTTGTGATTTCTCATTTTCAGTAAGAGAAGACGATATTATTACAGGTAATTCAGATTCACCATGTAAATAAGCGTATTCCAAATGATTTGGAAGTGGCTTTAACTCTAATTTCGGAGGTTCTTCTATCGATGATTTATATCGATATCTGTCTTCTTCTTTTAGCATTTGAATTTCTTCTGTTGTTGGTTCATATCCATTAGCTATAAGTGTAGCTAACATTTCAGCTTCATCAATTGGTTCATTACCTTCTCCTAAAGAACATTCTCCTGTTCCTTGTAATTCTGGAAATTCTTCTAATAATTCTGCATGTGCATCTATAGTTTGAATATAATAACATGTATCATCTGCAGATTGTGGTTGTTGCATTGCTCTATCAACTGAAAAGGTAACACTCTCATCCTCTATACTTAGGGTCAGTTTCTTACCGAACACGTCTATCATTGCTTTAGCCGTGTTTAAGAATGGTCTTCCTAATATGAGAGGAACTTGAGAATCTTCTTCCATGTCCAAAACAACAAAATCTACTGGGAATACTAAAGTACCAACTTTAACTAGCATGTTCTCCATTATCCCTCTAGGATATTTTATTGATCTATCGGCTAGTTGTATGCTTATTCTGGTTGGTTTCAATTCTCCAAGGTCTAGTTTAGCGTATAGTGAATACGGCATTAGATTTATACTAGCACCTAAGTCTGCCAATGCTTCTATTGAACTAAGACTACCCAGAAAACATGGAATTGTGAAACTTCCTGGATCAGATAGTTTTTCTGGTATCTTATTCAACAGCACTGCTGAACAATTAGCATTCATAGTAACAGCCGAGAGTTCTTCCATTTTCTTTCTATTCGTAATCAGATCTTTCAAGAATTTAGCATATCTTGGCATTCCTGAAATCACATCAATGAAAGGAAGATTTACATTTATCTGTTTAAACATATCCAAGAATTTGGATTGCTCGGCTTCAAGTTTCTCTTTCTTCATTTTACTCGGGTAAGGAAGTGGTGGTTGGTATGGTTTAACATAAGGTTTATCCTTAACTGTGTTATCTTTATTAACCTTTTCAACTACTGGTTCTTTTTCCTTATCCTGATCAGGTTGTGGTTCTTGTGGAGTAGGAATAGTTTCATCAGAAGTTACAGGTATTTCAGGTGGTTTAAGTGTTGTACCACTTCTTGTGGTAATAGCTTTAGCTGTTTCATTCCGGGGGTTAGCATTTGTATCACTAGGTAAACTTCCCGGTTTTCTTTCACCTATTAACCTTGCTAGGTTACTTACTTCTTGTTCCAGATTTTGAATAGAAGCTTGTTGATTTCTAAATGCTTGAGCATTTTGTTCATTGGTTTGTTTTTGAGATGTGAAAAACTGCGTTTGAGTTTCAACTAGCTTCGTCATCATATCTTCTAAATTTGGCTTTTTATCATCGGTTTGTTGTGGTGGTTTGTTTTGAAAATTCGGTCTTTGCTGATTATAAGTATTATTGGATACTTGTTGATTGCTAGGACCTTGTTGGTTGTTGTAAGGAATATTTCGGTTATAATTCTGGTTTTGATTGTAAATCGGTCTTGGCGGTTGATAATTATTCTGATAATTATTTCCAGGCCTTTGGTTTATGTATGAAATATTCTCTCTTTGTTCCATTGTTAATTCAATACTGAGACAATCTTTTGTCAAATGTGGTCCTCCACACTGCTCACAACTAATTCGTATAGCATGAATATCTTTAGTCATCTTTTCCATTCGTCTCTCGAAAGCATCTATCTTTGCTGAAATGGAATCTAAGTCATGGCTAGAATCGGCTCTAGCTGCTTTAGATGATCTAATGATATCTTTTTCTTGGTGCCACTCATGTGAGTGGGAAGCAGTGTTATCAATAATTTTGTAAGCATCAGTTTCGGTTTTCTTCATAATAGAACCACCAGCTGCTATATCTATGTCTTTCCTTGTAGTGATGTCGCATCCTTGGTAGAATATTTGTACTATTTGACAGGTGTCTAAACCATGTTGCGGACATCCTCTTAACAACTTTCCATATCTTGTCCACGCCTCATATAGAGTTTCATTTGGCTTCTGTGTGAACGTAACAATTTCTGCTTGAAGTCTTACGGCTTTAGATGCAGGAAAGAATTGTTTAAGAAATTTATCAATTAAAACGTCCCATGTATCGATCGCCCCTTCAGGTAACGATTCCAACCAATCTTTGGCTTCTCCCTTTAAAGTCCAGGGAAATAACATGAGATATATCTGTTCATCCTCCACTTCTCGGATTTTAAATAGTGTGCAGATCCTATTAAAGGTACGTAGATGTTCATTTGGATCTTCCTTCGGCGCACCACTAAATTGGCATTGATTAGTCACCATGTGTAGAATTTGTCCTTTGATTTCATAATCTGGCGCATTAATGTCTGGATGAGTAATTGCGTGACCTTGGCCAGTGCGTTTAGCTCTCATTCGGTCTTCCATACTTAAAGGTTCCAGATTCTCCATAATTGAATTTGTTGACTCGGTATCACTAGATGCTTCAGATTTAATGGTTCGTTCCTCAACAATCTCTGTTTGAATGATTGGTGGTTCCGGAGGAAAGTTTAATGGTTCAGGATCTACGAACCGTTCCTGAATATTTTCTGGATTCTCAATTGTGAGGTTTGTTTCAAAAACTGGATTATCGGAAATTTGAACTGAAGTACTTGGTCGACTGGATGACGATTCTAAAGAAAAATCAACGGCGGTTATATTTGTTAAACGATGTCTTGATCGAGTTACAGGTGGTGAACGTACAAAAGGTGATGAACGTCTTGCTCGGTGCATTCACTGAATATCCTATTAGTTTTAAAAAGGAAAGAAAAATTATAATAAGTTATCCAATCAATAGACTTTTCTGATTTTGCCCACGTTTCGAATAGCCAAAAGATGCAGCAGAGGGGCAGGATTCGTTTGGTCTCAATATAATTGAGGACTGTTTGGCTCCAATAACCCGGTCCACGTACAAATCCAACTATTACTACGAACCAGAAAATTTTGATGTCTATCAATTTAACCACTTAAAATAAATTTTCGTAATTTTAAGAAATTTAGATAAGAAGTAGAAAAAAATTCTAAGTCCTAAAACTAGAATAGCGAGAAATAAGAGAGAAAAAGAGTTTGTCGATAAAGGTTGAAAAAGAAAAAATGGTTGAAAAATAAAAGATGACGGAAAAATAAAAGAAACTTATAAAAACTTAAAAATACTTAACTAACCTAACCTTATTACTACAACTAACTTAAAATTATAATCGCAAATTGAAATTACTAATTGTAATGATAATTGGTACATAGTAAAAGGTGTAAAAATATTAAAGCTTACAGGAAAAACTAAATCCCAAATGGAAATAACTTAAAAAGAAACTAAAACTTAAAAAGGCGTCGCAAAATTCTAAAGCACCTAAATCTTAGTCTAAAGAAAAAGCACTTAAGGAATTCTACGGCAAAGCCTAAAAATCTAGGATTAAAAATAACTATAGCAAAAACTAAGTTTAAAATTAATTATGAGCTAAAAAATACAAATATTACGCTACAACGATTAAAAAGGTACAAAATATAAAAATATACAAAAAGTTGTAAAAATTACAATTTTTATAAAAATATTATTTTTATATTATTTATTTTATTAAACTATTAATTTTACAATTTAATAAAAACTTAATTAATACTAAATACATTAAATTAAATAAAAAGTAAAATTAAAATTAAAACTAATAATAATAATAATACAAATTAGGTAATAATAATAATTAATATTAATAATATCCCGTAATTAATGCTTGATTAGGGCTTCCTTGTCGCCTGTCAGAAACCCTCCGCGAGTCGCGGCAAATAAAGAAGAAAACCCCGCAAGTCGCGGGGTTCAGGAATTCAGTTGACAGCTTTATCTTTTTACGCGTTTTTCTTTTTATTTTTTTTTATTTTTTTTATTTTATGTTTTCTGTTTTTAATTTAAATAAACGATTTTAAAATAAAACTTATATTTTTATAAACTAAAATAGAAATAAAGAAATTTATAAAACTTAAATATTTACAAAATCTTAAAAATACTTATATTTTTGTTTTTCTTTTTTATATTTTTCAATAATTAAAACGTATTTTTACAAAAACGAATTTTAATAAAAGTAGATAAAAATCTTTTTTTTTTTTATATTAGCGTTGCGCTTCCGGCTTTTAAGATAGCATCCCCGGCAGCGGCGCCAAAAATACTTGATGTCGAACGAGGTGTATATAAAATAGCTTATAATTTTACTAGGAAAATACTATTAAATACGATACAATTTTACACAAGATATTTATTTATTTATAGAATGGATATACTTAAACCTTGCTACAACACTTATAGGCAGTGTACCTAATCGTACAGTAGTGTAGTTTTTAGTAAGTCCGGTTCGTTCCACAGGGAAATCTTTAAACAAAGCTCAACGCTATATTAGTTTACTTTTATAAAAATACAAATTTATATATAAGTAATATTATTATTATAAAGGGGGGTTTTTACCGTTTAATGACCGGTTTGTCGATTTTAAAACTTTAGTCGCAGTTAAAACCTAATGTAAAATATAAAATAAATACAAGACTTTAAATTAAAGCGTAAAGTAAATAACGATAATGAAATTGCGAATAATAAAAATGCGATAAAATTAAATTGCGATAATTAAAAGTACGATAATTAAAAGTGCGATTAAATAACAATAAAAGTGCGATAATTAGAAGTGCAATTAAATATAAAATAAAGGAAATAAAATATGAAATAAAAGAATTATGCTTATTTAAACTTCCGTAATCATGATGTTTGACGTGTTGATTTTAGTTTTATGCCCATGGGTTAATTGTCCTTTGTCCTGGATTATTCAATATGTCCGTCTGGTTTTTGTCCATAACAGTCCATCAGTCATAAATATAAATTGCAAGTGTCCTTGTCAAATTATTATTATACCCGAAGATAAATATTCCAACTAATTGGGGATTCGAATTGTAACAAGGTTTTAATACTTTGTTTAATGAATACACAAGGTTATCGACTGCGTGTAAACCAAGGTTTTACTACTTTGTTAACAATTACACCAATTACCCTTGAATGTAATTTCACCCCTGTTTTAATTATTCTAGTGGCTATTAATCCATTCCCGTGTCCGGTTAAATGAACGATTATTCGTACATATAAATACCCCGCCCATCGTGTCCGATCGAGTGTATATGGTAATTTATAGGGACGCCCAATTGTAAATCTTTATATTAACATTAACAAACTTTCATTTAGTTAAACAAATATAAAGCCCATTAATAGCCCATAGTCTAGTTTCCACAAGTGTCGTTCTTTTATCCAAACCCTAATTATGGTACAAAGCCCAATTACCCAATTTTAGTAATTAGCCCAACATCATGATTACTTCGTTTTAAACAAGCATAATAATTACTTAGCTACGAGACATTAATATAAAAAGGTTGAACATAACTTACAATGATTAAAAATAGCGTAGCGTTACACGGACAGAATTTCGACTTACACCCTTACAACATTCGCTAACATACCCTTATTATTAGAATTATAATTAAAATTAAAATATAAATTATAAATATAAATATATTTACGTATGAAGAGGAAGAGAAAAAAGATGATTAAATTTGATCAGAATTCGGTTGGCTTTATAGCCAGACTTGAAAATTGGGGCTCCGCGACTCGCGGCAAAATGGCCTTAAAACTCCGCGAGTCGCGGAGAGATATTTACAGCTCACACCCTTGGAGTTTCTTGCTGCCGACGGTTTTTAATATATATATATAATATATATATATAATTAATATAATTAATTATATATTATATTATATTTATATACATAGTTAACTTGTAATTTTTAGTCCGTTGCGTCGAGCGTTAAGAGTTGACTCTGGTCCCGGTTCCGGATTTTCGAACGTCCTCGCGTACAATTTAATATCTTGTACTTTGCGTTTTGAATCTTGTACTCTTGTGATTTCGAGACGTTTCTTATCAATAATTGGAACCTTTTTGATTGTCTTTTGTACTTTTGAGCTTTTTGGTCGTTTGCGTCTTCAATTCGTCGAATCTGTCTTTTGTCTTCACCTTTTATTCTTTAAACGAATATCACTTGTAAATAGAACAATTGCAACTAAAAGCTTGTCTTTCTTGAGGAATAATGCTATGAAATATATGTTCGTTTTTAGCATTATCAGAAATGCTGACAGTTAAATCTTATTAGCTATTTGAAAGTTCTTAAACATCTTCGCAAGGGCTGTCATGCTATCCTAGCCCATGTTGTTGATTCCGATAAAGAAACGAAGAGCGTTGGTGATGTTCATATTGTTAGAGATTTTCCCGAGGTATTTCCTGAAGATTTACCTGGCCTTCCGCCGCAACGCGCGGTAGAATTTCAAATTGATCTTATTCCCGGTGCTGCTCCTGTAGCACGTGCTCCTTATCGTCTTGCGCCTTCCGAACTTCAAGAATTGTCAAGTCAACTCCGTGAGTTGTTGGACAAAGGTTTTATTCGTCCTAGTTCGTCCCCTTGGGGAGCTCCTGTTCTGTTTGTTAAGAAGAAGGATGGTTCTTTCCGTTTGTGCATTGATTATCGTGAGTTGAACAAGCTTACTATTAAAAACCGTTACCCCCTTCCGAGAATTGATGATCTGTTCGATCAGCTTCAGGGTTCATCTGTTTATTCAAAAATCGATCTTCGGTCCGGCTATCATCAGTTGCGTGTTAAAGAATCTGATGTTTCGAAAACTGCTTTTCGCACCCGTTACGGTCACTTTGAGTTTCTTGTTATGCCGTTCGGATTGACGAATGCACCTGCTGTGTTCATGGACCTCATGAACCATGTGTGTAGACCCTATTTGGACAAGTTCGTTTTTATGTTCATCGACGACATCCTTATTTATTCGAAGAGTGATGAAGAGCACGAGGAACATTTGAAGTTAGTGCTCGATCTGCTAAGAAAAGAAGAATTGTACGCTAAGTTCTCTAAGTGTGCATTCTGGTTACGAGAAGTTCAATTCCTTGGACATATTGTTAGTAAACAAGGGATACAAGTTGATCCTGCTAAGATTGAGGCGATTGAAAGGTGGGAAACTCTGAAAACTCCTACTCAGATTCGTCAGTTCCTAGGATTAGCAGGTTACTATAGAAGGTTCATTCAAGATTTCTCTCGTATAGCGAAACCTCTGACTGCTTTAACGTACAAGGGGAAGAAGTATGAGTGAAAGGATGAACAAGAGACTGCTTTTCAGATTTTAAAGAAGAAGTTGACTACCGCTCCGATATTGTCACTACCTGAGGGTAATGATGATTTTGTTGTTTATTGTGATGCTTCGCGTCAAGGCTTTGGTTGTGTTTTGATGCAACGAAAGAAAGTTATCGCGTACGCATCACGTCAGTTGAAGATTCACGAGCAGAACTATACAACTCATGATTTAGAGTTGGGGGCCGTTGTTTTTGTGCTTAAGATTTGGAGACATTATTTGTATGGGGTCAAGAGTACTGTGTACACAGATCACAAAAGTCTTCAACATATCCTCGATCAGAAACAGTTGAACATGAGACAACGAAGATGGATTGAGGCATTGAATGATTACGATTGTGAACTTTTGTATCATCCGGGTAAGGCCAATGTTGTGGTGGATGCGTTGAGTCATAAAGAAAGGGCTGAACCTCGCAGGTTTAGGGCCTTGAATATGACAATTAGAACAAACCTCGCAAGGCAGATTCTTGAGGCACAACAAGAAGCCTTAAAGGAAGAGAATTTTGTGAATGAGAACGTAAGAGGTATGGCTAAGAAGTTTGAGGTACGAGCAGATGGTACTAGATACTTTGCAGGACATCTTTGGGTTCCGAAGTTTGGTGAACTGCGACAACTTGTTTTGGATGAAGCTCATAAGTCTAGGTACTCTATTCATCCTGGTTCAGGAAAGATGTATCACGATCTTAAGGAGCTGTATTGGTGGCCTAATTTGAAGGCTGATGTGGCTACATATGTGGCTAAGTGTTTGACCTGTGCTAAGGTTAAAGCTAAACATCAAAAACCGTATGGACTTTTGGTGCAACCTGAGATTCCCGAGTGGAAGTGGGAAGGAATTACGATGAATTTTATTACTAAGTTACTGAGAGTTGCGGGTGGCTATGACACCATTTGGGTGATTGTAGATCGACTCACTAAGTCGGCTCACTTTTTTCCAGTTAGGGAAATGGATTCAATGGAGAAGCTTACTCGTTTGTACTTGAAGGAGATTGTTTCTAGACATGGTGTTCCTGTATCCATTATTTCAGACCGAGACAGTCGATTTGTATAGAGGTTTTGGCGATCCTTACAGGAAGCCTTGGGAACTAGGTTAGATATGAGCACCGCTTATCATCCTCAAACAGATGGTCAGAGTGAAAGGACCATTCAGACGTTGGAAGATATGTTACGAGCGTGTGTTATCGATTTTGTTAATGGGTGGGATAAATATTTGCCGCTAGCTGAGTTTTCTTATAACAACAGTTATCACGCAAGTATTAAAGCCGCACCGTTTGAAGCTCTGTACGGTAGGAAGTGTAGGTCTCCTGTCTGTTGGAATGAAGTTGGGGATGCTCAACTCACAGGTCCAGAAATTATTCACGAGACTACCGAGAAGATTGTACATATTAAGGAAAGGTTGAGAACCACTAGAAGTCGGCAAAAGAGTTATGCCGATAGGGGAAGGAAAGATGTGAAATTTCAAGTTGGTAATCGTGTTATGTTAAAGGTTTCACCTTGGAAGGGTGTGATCCGCTTTGGTAAAAGGGGAAAGTTAAGTCCTCGTTTTGTTGGACCGTTTGAGATCATTGAGAGAGTTGGACCGGCGGCTTATCGTTTGAAGTTGCCATAAGAACTCAGTGCTGTTCACGATGTTTTTCATGTATCAAATTTAAAGAAGTGTTTGGCCGAGGCCGACAAAACTATTCCTTTGGAAGAACTTCATGTTGATAAGCAACTACACTTTATTGAGGAACCTATTGAAATTATGGATCGAGAAGTTAAGACTCTTAAGCAGAGCCGAATTCCTATTGTCCGGGTTAGATGGAACGCCAGACGCGGTCCCGAGTTCACTTGGGAACGTGAAGATCAGATGAAGCAGAAGTACCCGCATTTGTTCCCAGATGCTGAGACAACCCCTGCACCTGCTTAAATTTCGGGACGAAATTTCCGTAACGGGAAGGTACTGTCACGACCCTACTTTTTTCGTTATCTTATACCGTTAATTATTTAACGACCGTTAATTGAATATTGTGCTACGTCATTTCTATGACCTATATTATTATTTTAATAATAATATATTAATTATTATGTGTTATGTGAATATTTGTATTCATATTTTGAATTATACGTTTCTACGTGTCGCGGATTTCTATCCGGCGAATCTTTTTAGTTTTCAAACCAACGGTCAAGTTTTTGGGATATTTAAATCCTAATTATTTTAAATATGATATTTTAAGATCATATTATTATATATAGTATTTATATTTATTTTTTGTCGCGCGTTTGTTATCTATCCGAATTTTTAATCGCTTAAGCGTGTCTTCGCGTTTCGGGTTTCGTTCGGGCTTTCGGGCCACAAGTAAATTAACAATTAAGTGAGATGGGCCAAGTGGGGCCCACCCTACCCTAGGATCGGCCGAATGGAGGGAGGGAGGGAGTAATACTCCCTTGATTTCATTTTTTGTGATTATTTTGTATTTCACCAATATTTCCCTAAAACCTAGCTTTTATTTTGCTCTCCTTCCTCCTCCCTCTTTCTTTTGGCGATGACAGACCACCACCATCATCATCATCCTTCATCAAATCATAGCTTGGATCATCCATTGTTATACATCAACGCGTTCCTCATTCCGTTCTCTACGCGATTATACTTGTTGATTATTGATTAGGGTATAAACCCTAACCCTAGAACTTTTGATTTTTCTTTATTTTTCTGTATTTTGATTATATTTTAATAGTATGATATGATGATTACTTGTTGTTGTAATGGTGTTTGTATGCATAGAATTACTCATAAACACATGTTTTCGGTTTGATAAAATTGGGACAACAGCTATTTTGTGTATTTCTGATATTGTAACTGTTATAAAAGTTAAAATAAAGTATCTAGATGAGTTCCTCTCATCAAGACATTAATTTTAGACTCCGGATTCATGTCGTTTCGATTCCCGGAGCCCTAGATATGATCAAAGTGGTATTTTGTTAGGATTGAAATGTGATTTTGGTATGAACCAGGTTTGGTTTTGTGACCATATTTGGTGACTTTAGGGTGTGTTAGTGTGTTAGGATTAATGGTGGGACGAACTTTCATGTTCGGGTCATCTAAATCCGAGCCACGAATCACCCGTTACGTCTAAAACACGATTTTGATTGAATTAAAGTTTCAAGTGGTGTCATGGCTGATCACCATGACTTGTGGGCTGTTCTTGGTGTGTTCTTGAGTGTACCGAAGTGTCGGGTGGTTTGATTAGGCGGAGATATATGTAAGGCTCGCCGAAAACCGACACCCGGGGCTCAGGATACGATCCGATGAACTTTTGATTTTAAACTTATGATTAATTATTAAACTTATGATATAAATAATGAATTTCATTATCATTTAATTACTTATGATATAAAAAGTAATTATTATAATTTAAGACTTATGATATATATTTATTATATCATTTAATTATTACTTATGATTTAATTAACATTTTAATTAAACTTATGATTAATAATACTTTTATTATTAATGGAAAATACTTATGATAAGTATTAAACTTATATTATAATATTATTATTATAAGACTTATAATAAGGATTAATTAATTATTATAAGGCTTAGTTATTATTTAATTATTATTTAATTATTAAATACTTATGATTTAATAATTATAATTAGAAACTTAAGATATGATTTAAAATTTATTATTAATTAATAATACTTATATTATGACTAATATTTAATTAATTAATTAAATACTTATGTTATATTAATTATATCATTTAAACTTATATTAACTTTAATAATTCATTTTAATTTAATTAAACTTATGTTATGACATAATTGGACATATTTAAATTTAATAAACATTATAACTTAAATTATTATTACAACTTACACTTTTAAAATTAACGTTGACCATGTTTGACCAAGGTTGACTTTTGAGTTGACTTTCGGTTGACTTTGACTTTCAGTTGACTTTTGTTGACTTTTTAATTAAGGAAACTTTCCTAACTTATAAACTTTCCTAAAATAGCAACTTTCTAAATTTGGAAACTTTCCAAAAATAGAAACTTTCC